>NW_014577223.1:0-17350 GCF_000485595.1 Priapulus caudatus | reverse complement strand
TCTCTCTCTCTCTCTCTCTCTCTATATATATATATATATATATAGAGAGAGAGAGAGAGAGAGAGAGAGAGAGAGAGAGAGAGAGAGAGAGAGAGAGAGAGAGAGAATATATGTAATGGAAATTGGTGGGAAAACGTATGTCACGTTACAGTTTTGCGTTAGAAACTTTTACTGGAACACATTACATTCGTGACACAGTGTATTACAGTACGCCCATATCATCATGTCGTCGTTAAGCATGTCTATTTGTTCACTGCTAGTTTCATGATAAATTTAGCAATGGCCAGTACAGTCATATATAATTTAATTGGAGCATGTACGATCCTATGTTGAGGTCGTTTAAACCTTTTACATTTGTAAACAGAATGTTAATATGTTCTATACACGAATTCTTTATTTTTAGCAAATTAAATTGTCAGCATTATTGATAACCAATGTAGTTATATCAGCACAAGCACCGCAGCAGAGCAGGGCAGAGCATATTATAGCAGAGCAGTCATAGGAAATTAATGTCCTCTTTCTTTTGCTAATTTAGATTCTGCTAAGTCAGTGTCAGGATCGCCAGCAACCCACAGAAGAGGATATTGACGCTAGTTTGGCAGATCAATATCTTCCTCCCTATATGCCAGTGAAGGGAGATGGGCAGGCAAGAGTCACAATGTCCTCAGCCATTGGACTTGTGAACAGGTGTGCATTGATAAGCAGTTATATGGGTTTAGTATGCTCCCCATTTCCCCAGTGCTAGAGCTAGGGGGACATTGTTGAATATTCTGATAGCTAGGGGGACTTACTCATACTTAAGAAATTACATTCCACTGCTCATGCTTTTGACTGACGTGAAACGCAAGCAGGCGTGAGCAATTTGCAGCAGAAAGGATGGGTGCCTCTTACGTTATGGACCGCGATCATTCATAAATGTTTTCCACACCTTATCACATCGTGTTCTCTCTGCATATCTCCCATTGCCTGAACAATCGAAGTGTCGAATCGGGTGCACAGAGACGCTAGGTAAATGCGCGAGTGGAAGGTAGTGTGGTTGACGGTGCTATATAACGACAGGTACTGTGCACGTCTGCCGAGCGATGCGTTCACGCACCTGACACCGCTGTGGAAGATTCGGAGGGTGAACGTGGACGGCAAGATGCCTCTGGTGGAGTGTACACTCCACCTTCCCATCAACTCCCCTATCAAGTACTCCATCACAGTGAGTTGCTGTCCGCCGTGGCGTAATTTTGCATTGCGTCGTTCCGTGTCCATTTGAAGAATTATGCATTCTCGCCATTCTTTTTGTAACGTTTTGTGTCACGAAGATTGCATCCTCTGTTACTAAAATCGATTAAAAGCTGTACCAGCCAGAGTAGACATTGCACACATGTGGTGATGATTAGGGGCACTGTGTATCAATTGTGTATTTTATCATATCAAACATTGTCAGTCAGTATCATGCAGTGCAGTGAAGTATATACGTAAATTTATATATTTATTGAGAAATTAATTAACTCTCTGCAAACAGAAAAAAAATATTTTAATAAATCGGAGAATCTAATTGTGTGTGTTTGTGTGTGTACTCATCGAAGGGCGAACCGATGCCAACTGTGAAGCTAGCAAGAATGGCCGTTTCACTGAAGACCTGCATGAAACTGCATCAGGCGGGCGAGCTTGACAATCATCTGCTGCCGGTCGGCAAGGAAGCCATGAAGTGTGAGATAGAGGAGGAGATAGAGGGTGAGGAGATAGCAGATGGCATGCCGCGCCCGGGAACCACTAAGCGTCGGCAGTACTACTACAAGCAGGTGAGCATGCATAAAAACGGCACACGAGCTCAAAATGCAGTAACTTTAACTGCGTTTGCGTTTTACGGCACGAATTGAGCAAGAAGGCATCCTTAATGTCAAACCGATGTGATGCCATCACAGATTGTCCCGCTGAATGTCTTGTTCGATCCTCCACCAACAGATAGCCGATGCCTTAAAGGGCTGTCATCCCACACCAGGTGAGCACTGCTTTCTCTACATCATCAGCATGGAGCTTTCACGCCCAATTACTGAAGAACAAAACACCAGAGGTCGTGAAATCTACCACCCTGAAGACACACCGCAGTGTTTTGGAATACTAACAAGCAAAGAAGTATTGCAGGTATAATTCTGTGGCATTGCATGAGAATAATAAAATGTCTAATGGGACCTGTTCACCTTATTCAAAATAGTAGAAATAATGGTTGTCTTCCCACCGTCATTTCTGAAATATTTAATTTGACCTATAATAAAATGTAGCTAGTAGTAATATATACGTCATCCATGTCCACGTGCCAACTACAACATCACTTGCCAGTGTCTATGTGTGTCAATAACTGGGACGTTGCCATAAAATTATCAGCTTGCAATATGTTGTATCAGCTTCCAGAGTTTCCCGTATACACGCGGTCAGGGGAGGTGAGTATCTCCATTGAACTCGTGGCTTCCGAATTCACTCTGATGGAGGAGCAACTGCAGAGACTCTCATTATTCCACTACTTCACATTTTCCTCCGTGCTGCGACTGGACAAGCCTCCCATGCAATACAACCACACATCTGATGACTGTGCCAGCTACATTGTTGTACCTCTTAACATAGGTGCGTGTGTGTGCGTGTGTGGGTGTACACGCCTATGTGTATGTTCATGCCTCGTGTAAGCATGTGTGCTTATGTGCTTGCGTGCAGTGAAAATGTGCGTGTGTGTATGGTTGCATAGTAGCATGGGTGTATATGTGTGTCGATTATTTTTTTTTGTTGCATACAAGAATGCATGTTATGTGCTGTAAATCTAATGTAAGCATTTATGTCATGTTCCAGTCTCTGCTATTAAAACCAGAAATTATTTGCTTTTAAAGATTATGCTGAAAATTATCAGGAATCACATTTTGTACATAAAATATATTGCTTGGTACTAAGTGACTTCTCATATCTTGATAACCCAGATGTTTCAATGAGTGAGGTGGGTTTCGTCGTTTGCAGACAATGAATGCGGGTACAGCATCGACTGGCAGTTCATAGAACACATCGCATCCTACCAGAGCAAGCCACGTGTGCTGCCCTCTCAGCGGCAGACGAAGTTCGAGTTCGATCCCGATCAGTTCCACGAGGCGGTGGTGTCACCGTCGTACCGCAACCTCGACCAGCCTCAGTACTTCTACGTCGCCGAGATACGAAGAGACCTCACCCCTCTCAGCAGCTTCCCCTCAGGTACACACTACAGGTTGCAACTCACTAACCTCGAGAGCTTGACATGAGACCAGTTGCTGATTGGAGAGAATTCCGAACCATTGAAGCTGTGGTCAAAAAAGGAAAAAACATGCGTATAGTGTATTATTACTGATACGGATACAACTTACGTATGCATAAATCTAACCCAGGCTTGTTGAAACCTTTTATGATAAAATGTTAATGCTAAGTTTACTATAGTATGACACAGAAATCGGTAGATTACTAGATAATGCTAAGGACCGCTAGATTAAATTCGTCATTCCAAAACACCGAAGCTGCCAAACCATGGGATTACAGATCAGGGAATTTCAAGCTGTACTACGAAAATTCGCTTTAACAAAAGCCCAAGGTTGTAATTCTTCGGAACTTTGGACACAGGAAATGTGACACCTGCATTCTTTTGATTCAGACAACTTCCCGACGTTTTCCGACTACTTCAGCAAGAAGTACAGCATAGCCATCAGCAGCATAGAGCAGCCGCTGCTGGATGTTGATCACACGTCTGCTCGTCTCAACCTGCTCACCCCCAGGTGCGTACCATAAATACGACTGTACGGCTGCGTCGAACGACGGCCACGGAAACACCTCTCCTCACAAAATAGGCACGCCTCTTCTAGGTGTCTTTACATATGAGGCAAGGTGGTGCAGAGCAGGAGTTGTTAACCTGTGGTCCATGGACTTCTTTGGGGTCCGTGGATGGGCTTCAGGGGGGTCTGTGAACCAGGTGCATGTTGCAAAATTTTGTGTTTATGTGCTTATGTGCATTTTTCTGGGGAGGGGTTCGTAGCTTTCACAAGACTCTCAAAGGGGTCCATGACTCAAAAAAGGTTAAGAACCACTGGTGTAAAGGATTAATTATAAGATCACAATGCAGTGTGTAATATATACACATGGATAAGAAAGAGAATGGCGGAAATAGAAGCAGAGAAAATAGGTTGAAGGAATGAGAGCAGAGAGCAGCGATTCGATTGCAGTGTTTCCCCTGGCCAAAAAGACCTGTGAGGTGGTAAATTTTCTTTGGTGTGCTTGCGCGTTTTGAAGTCATAGCAAAGCAAGCACCTCAGGTGTTAGCCCAGCTAGGGGGTTCCGGGGGCATGCCCCCCCCCCCCCGTAAAATTTTTGAACAAATTGTGCATTTTAAGCTATTTTGGTGCATTATAAGCACTGTTCTGTCGGTAAACAGAAACACTGCGATTGCGAGACGCTGTATCACAATGAACGAATACACCGGTTAATCATTGCGGCTCTAGCACGGCGTAATAGACGGAGTCTTTCTGCGTAATTACCTCGCGCGCGCAACCGCCGAGCCTCGGGCCGTTGAGCCTCAGTCCCCGGATATCTGCTCAGTTGATTGCCGGCATTGATGACCCTCGGGCTGTTGAGCCTCAGTCCCCGGATATCCGCTCAGTTGATTGCCGGCATTGATGACCCTCGGGCCGTTGAGCCTCAGTCCCTGGATATCCGCTCAGTTGATTGCCGGCATTGATGACCCTCGGGCCGTTGAGCCTCAGTCCCTGGATAACCGCTCAGTTGATTGCCGGCATTGATGACCCTCGGGCCGTTGAGCCTCAGTCCCCGGATAACCGCTCAGTTGATTGCCGGCATTGATGACCCTCGGGCCGTTGAGCCTCAGTCCCCGGATATCCGCTCGGTTGACCGCCTGCGTTGACCGTGTCGCAGGTACCTCAACCGCAAGGGCATGGTGCTTCCGGCGAGCGTGCCGGCCGAGAGCAAGAAGACGAGCCGCGACGACCTGCAGAAGAAGCAGCTGCTCGTGCCGGAGCTGTGCGACGTGCACCCGTTCCCGGCGCCGCTCTGGCGCAAGGCCGTCTGCCTGCCCTGCATCCTCTACCGCATGAACTGCCTGCTGCTCGCCGAACAGCTGCGTGTGCGCGTCGCCAAGGAGGCGCGCATCGGACTCGTCCAGCTGCCGGATGGCTACCGGTGAGTCCTTGATGATACCTTAGACTTACGCACTAGGCTTTAGACTGCCGGACGGCTACCATGTCCCGTAATAGTCTCGTGGCCCGTCGTCAAGTGTCGCTAATAGTTATGTGCTACTGGTTGTGATGATTGTTGGTATGGTTATGTAACCACATAATCATCGTCACGGACATGACTATCAGATGTACGAAATCTCGTCACGTTTGCACGTAGGGTGGCGGCGCGCCAAAGGTGTGATATTTTTAGATTCATGCTGTCATAACTATTTGTGACGTTGCTGATGACCGACCTCAGGTCTTATGCTCTTCAGCACATACAAGAAAATTTGGTGTAATGAGCATGTTTTCTTTCGCCATACGTCTTCATTAGTTGGTTATGTCAGTTAAGCAATTTGATGCAGTGTTGACTTAATCATTCTGTTTAATCAACAAACAAATGGTTTGTCAGGTGATCAGTATGTATAAGTAGTATATATTAGTACACAAAATTACTAATTCGTTTCCATTGGATACAATTTCTCTACAGATACAGGGTTCTTACCTGAGTCTAGTAGTCTAAGTGTGAAATTAAAAATTGTAAGACGTAGTAAAATGCTCGATGGCTATACAGTCAACCCTGTATATAAGGGTCACTCAAGGGAAACACCAAAAGTGTCCTTTATATGCAGGTGTGTATTCTATAGAACCAGTTTCACTGTATATTTTCTACTCAAGAGAAATGCCGAAGCGATTTTTTTATAGACAGGTGTGTTTTCTATAGAGGTGACAGCTATTACCCTTTGACTGTACATAGTAAATATCTAGATGTTGGAGGTTAGAAGGTTAACGTTCTTTATTTAAGGTACCCCAGGCTGGATTTTGGTTGGCAGCTGTCAGAAGTAAAGGAGGAAGAGGAGGAGGATACATCCGATGGAGAAGCTGATGATGGTGCCGAGGAGGAAGAGGAGGGGGAGCTAGAGATTACAGTTTGGAGAGCTGAAGATCATCACATGGATGAGATAAATGCTACTCAGAGCAGTTTTACGATCCCTGAGGTAAAGTACCTGTCATTTTAGCAACCTAGTTTAAGGGTAGAATTAATCACGTTTAATTATTCTTCTGTTCCAATTGCTCAAATCGCTCACATATGACACTGTAAGTGTCCACTTTTTCAGTATCAATTACTCTGTGATCTACAAATTTTCTTGCTAGACCTCCCTGATTTGGTTGGACCATATATTTGTGTAGATGATGCATAAGGTAGTAAAGATAATGTTAGGGTATCACTATGTAAGATATATGACATTGCAGCTATAATTGACAGTATGCTTTTTACAATTCGTGCAGGTGTAACCATATTGTGGTTGACAGTTTTTGTGTCAACGTGTGCAGGTGTACCCAAACCAAGGTTGACAGTTGACAACTCAGGCAGGTGTACCCGTACTAAGGTTGACAGTGTTGACAATTCGTGCAGGTGTTGTACCCGTTTACTATGGCCTGGACAGTGTTGGACAATTACATGCAGGTGTACCCCGTACTAAGGTTGACAGTGTTGACAATTCGTGCAGGTGTACCTGTACTAAGGCTGACAGTGTTGACAATACGTGCAGGTGTACCCAAACTAAGGTTGACAGTGTTGACAATTCGTGCAGGTGTACTTGTACCAAGTTTAACAGCATTGACAACTTGGGCAGGTGTACCCATACTAAGGTTGACAGTGTTGACAATTCGTGCAGGTGTACCTGTACTAAGGCTGACAGTTTGTTGACAATACGTGCAGGTCGTACTCTTGCTACCAGTTTTAAACAGCATTGACAACTTTGGGGCAGGTGTACCCAAACTAAGGTTGACAGTGTTGACAATTCGTGCAGGTGTACCCAAACTAAGGTTGACAGTGTTGACAATTCGTGCAGGTGCTACCCGTTACTAGTCAGCTGACGTGTGACAATACGTTGCAGGTGTACCCAAACTAAGTTGACAGTGTTGACTTCGTGCAAGGGTGCGTACGCCGAACTAGGTGACAGTTGTTGACAATTTGTGCAGGTGTACCTGTAAACTGAAGCTGTGACATGTGGTTGACAATTCGTGCAGGTGTACTTGTACCAAGTTTAACAGCATTGACAACTTGGGCAGGTGTACCCATACTAAGGTTGATAGTGTGACAATTTGTGCAGGGTGTACCTGTACTAAGGTTGACAGTGTTGACAATTCGTGCAGGTGTACCTGTACCAAGTTTAACAGCATGACAACTCCCTGCGCGCAGTTTTGCTACCCATACTAAGGTTGACAGTGTTGACAACTTGGGCAGGTGTACCCATACTAAGGTTGACAGTGTTGACAATTCGTGCAGGTGTACTTGTACCAAGTTTAACAGCATTGACAACTTGGGCAGGTGTACCCATACTAAGGTTGACAGTGTTGATAATTCGGGCAGGTGTACCTGAACTACAGTTGACAGTGTGACAATTCGTGCAGATGTACAATACTAAGGTTGACAGTGTTGACAAATTCGTGCAGGTGTACCCATACGACGATGACTACGTGGTTACGACGAGGAGTACTGCTACAGGGAGTCATCGTCAACTATCGCGGTCTCTTCAACAAGTCGGACGGCTTCTTCACAAACCTCGGTGAGATGCTCGATGAGTCACCATCAGGATCTGACGCGGAGGAGTATGTAGGTGCCGCTGCTGCTGCTGCTGGTGGAAGAAGGAGCAAGAGGAAGGTGAAGGAGGCAGAGGCGGGAAGTGTGACGAAGAAATAACTCATGATGGGATGTCTGTGATACTTGTGTGCTAAAAGGAAGGGTGACGTCTGATCTCGGAAAGCACGTTTGTGATATCGACGATGATGAACAGATTGCGATGCAGTAGCAGTTGGGGCTGATCCAATAGATGAGATGATAAGGGTCCTGGCTTTGGTGAAGCTCTGATGGTCAAGCCAGTTGTTGAAGAGGAAGAGATTCCAACAGTATCAGCCTTTGAGCATCGTTCGATTTAGAAAACCATCCTGGTCAAGCCCATGCATGATTCTGCAGGTATGACGCTGAGCGTGCTCTTTGCCCATGAAGTAGGTGTTAAAAGAAAATAGCAAGTTGTGTTGATGCTAAAATTTAAAATGTGAAAGTTATTGCACTGTTAGCAATTATAAGATAAAACTATATATATATATATATATATATTTATTTATTTATTTATTTATCTATATATATAGTGGTGTCTATGTGTATACGTGTATATATACACACACCCACATGTATTTGCAAACAAGTGAAAAATAAAGGCAAACGGGGTTGAAACTGTCAGCCATAGCACAGGTTACAATTCCACTCCACTTACAGGCGTTGACTATGTCGAATGCTAATGACGGCATCAATCTGGAAAGGTTGGAGATGATCGGCGATTCGTTCCTGAAGCAGGCGATCACGGTTTACCTGTATATGACGTACCCACATGTCAACGAGGGCAAACTGTCCTATGCACGCAGCAAGCAGGTACAACAACGTCACAGTACGTGAATCGTGCATGCAGAACAATCCTCGAACCACGATTCTCGTACTCGCGCATACGTCCATTGCCATGTCACCGGATCCTAGCGCAGATGTATATTCCCTGTATGCTTTATATGGGTATGAGAAGTTGGGCTCATAAATTATAATTTGCGTTTGACGTCGATTTTTCCCTTGCGAACTGCAGGTTAGCAACTTGAATCTGTACCGCCTAGGCAAGAAAAAGAATCTAGGCGAGATCATGGTCGCGACCAAGTTCGAACCGACCGACAACTGGCTCCCTCCTGGCTACTACATTCCCGACAACAGGGAGAAGAGTATGCCGGACGTGCGTCCGATCGAGGGACTGGGCCAGTTGGCCATCGCTGACGAGGAGCATGGTGCACACGCGGAGGTAGCTGAGGCAGCTGTGGGACGGACCGACGACCCTAGCACGCAGGTACCTGATGTCACACGAGGTCGTCTTCTCATGAAACATCTGTCCAGATAATGAGGCGTAGATCTCGCGTAATGGTGGTAATTGTTTCCGTGAAAACCATCGTAATGCAGAAGTATTTTTAATCGGGTACATGAATTACATGTTAAAAGCTAATCTGTTGTTCCACGACCTAAACTATGTTAACTCGGTGGAATAATCGAAGCAATATGTATACAAAGTGGTGTACCTGTTTCGGTGATTGATTTTGGACATAGTGTGTAAGTATATTCGAAAAGCCCTCCCAGTGCAACGTCAGCATCAACAGCGCTTTCGTCTTGCTCGCTTGCTACGCAGGAACTGACAGAGATGGGGAGGCAACAGCAGGAGTTCCACGCTGAGCTGGAGAAGAGGAGAGAGGAGAGAGAGAAGGAGGAGGAGGTTGTGGAAGCCGAGGCGGCGTTCATCCCGTATAACCTGCAGACCCAGCACAGCATTCCCGACAAGAGCATTGCCGACTGCGTTGAGGCACTCATCGGCTGCTACCTGATTGAGTGTGGACCACGAGCTGCCCTCATGTACATGTCCTGGTTGGGACTGAAGGTAACACCAAATCTAACCGCACAGACAGCTGTGCAGCTACTTCTCATCAAATGTCAAACTAGACTATAGCAGAGACTGTACTTGTTGGCGGCAGTGCTTACCTTTTTTGATAGTATGGATTTTACATGCTGTAGGTTCTGCCAAAGCCAGAGGCAGGAGTTGAACAGCCCAAGTCACCTCTCATTCCCCATCCTAATGCTGAGCAGCTACTAAACTTCTATCTGGATGGATTTGACAAGTTTGAGGAACACATTGGATATACGTTTAAGGACAGGTCTTATCTTCTGCAAGCATTCACCCATGCCTCCTACCATTACAACACGATCACCGACTGCTATCAAAGGATAGAATTTTTAGGTAAGTAACCCCTTTTCGCTATGAACGATTTCCGGCCTCCAACCACTTCACCGATATCACCGATATTGCAGAGGCTAAATGCTTAGGTGTTCAATGCTCAATGTCTCTTACAACACTCAGCTCCAAGTCAGATGATTAATAATATTCGTGACAGGATTATAAACGTTCAAGGCTAGCGTAGCAATGAGCTCATGAAGGGGACAGAACACTTGGCATTTATTTGTTTGTTTGTCCGGACAGGTGATGCTATTCTCGACTACCTCATCACAAGACACCTTTATGAAGATCACAGGCAGCACTCACCTGGCGCTCTCACTGATCTACGCTCTGCTCTTGTCAACAACGCCATATTTGCAGGTACATATTTGTTCAAAAACGCATGCTGCAATGTATGTGTCGTGACTAGCTAGGTTTGTCCTGTAGTAATTTTTAATGAGATATTCATACAAGAATTTGGGAATGTGAACACATACCACGCGAGTGTTTTGCTGAGCAGAGACCAAGATAAAATATCTCCAAACGTATGCATAATATGTCGTTGTTACCTTCATTTTGGTTTGATGGGAATAACAATGATCTTTCTCTATTGTTCATGATGGCTTTTTACCTTGTAGCCCTGGCTGTGAAGTTTGACTACCACCACTACTTCAAGGCAATATCGCCAGATCTCTTCCGTGTCATCGACAAATATGTGAAAATGCAGAAGGAGAAAGAGACTGCTGGTTGTGACGTACGTATAAGAATATTTATTTCTTCTCTTTCTTAAATGTTATTTTTTGACAAAAATTATTGTGAAGGCTATAAAACTATAAAAACCATGTCTTATGTTAGTTTATAGGATATATCGTGCATATCTATATGAAACTATAGAGAAGGTTCACAGTGTGATTTATAGAGTTTCATGCTGTAACCTGTTGTTGGTATTCTTGTGTTGAAGGTTGTGTTCACAGATGAGGACTTGGAGGAGGGAGAAGAAGTGGAGACGCCTAAAGCTTTGGGTGATGTGTTTGAATCGGTAGCTGGCGCCATCTATCTGGACAGTAATATGTCTCTCAGCACAGTATGGCGAGTCTACTACCGCATGATGAAACCAGAGATCGGTAGGTTATGCTTCGACAAATATGTCCAACCTCCTGATTACGTTCTACATAAGACATAAGAACCTGAAAGCTACCCCTTCTATGTTGAACCAACAGCAGAGCCACGTATGCAGCAGAGAGAAATTGCAAAACAATAAATTCTTATGCTACAACAAGTATTGAGACAGAGGAACTCAAATTTTAGTCTGAGCTACACATTATGTTAGACTGTAGTGATAACTCCTGAATGTCATAATTATTACAGATCACTTCACTGCAAATGTTCCCAAGTCTCCCATCCGAGAACTGTTGGAAATGGAACCAGAAAACACAAAGTTTGAGTGAGTAGCCTGTTTTCTATGATGTGTCTTTCTACTGGGTGGTCTATTCTCGTGGTTTTTTCTACTGTTGTGGCTATTTTAATTTATACTGATTAATAATTAATTAATAGTAAATAATAATAACAAAAAATAATAATTTATAATTATAATTGCCTGCCGCCGCGGCTTATCTGCGTGTGTTTGTTTACTTTACTGTACAGGAAACCAGTTAGGCTTAGTAACAAGGTGCGAGTTGAGGTACACATCTTCCACAAGGGCACCTTCACGGGCATAGGACGCAACTCACGCATCGCAAAGTGCACTGCAGCCAAGCGGGCGCTGCATGCTCTCAAGGAACTGAAGCGGCAGGAAGGAGCGAACACGTGAGTCCGCGGAGGAGTGTGCACGCCCGCAAGAACAAATGAAGTAGCACTGTATTTACGTGAGGAGAAGGAGGAGGAGGAGGAGGAGCACCACTATACTACCAACTAGTACTGAGTCCTAGACTCGCTCTAATTGACAAGATCTTCTGACAAGATTTGCACGCATGCTTAGAGATAGCAGATCAAGGCCAGCACACATTGCAAGCATTGCAACTTCTAAGGATTGCCAGAGTTTTTTTATGAATTTTTTTTTTTTGCATTTTATGTCCTGTATTTGTTCCACATTAGCATTGCGACGGGAAGTGCATAAGTCGCATGGAAAGTGGTCTCCTATTATTGCTTGCCATTATAAAATTGGTACATTTCATAGACAATACTGGAAAGAAAAATCTAGGAGAATCCTACAGAGCAAAGTTTGGTACACCATATATTAAAATAGATACCATGATGCAGGCAAGGGCATGAACTAGTTTCTCTTATTTTAATCTCATGGACACAAATTGTCTTTTAAAATTGAATCTTTTTTCAGTTAAATTAGGATTTATTCATGCTTCATAACCTTTGCTATCAGTGAGTGGTAACTAAAGATCTGAGAATATGTTGAAAGCTCCAATGGCCTTCCCTGCGGCTGTGTAACATGGTTGAACATGTTTTAAAGTCCTAGTCTTGAAATTCACAGAGGCAGTCTGTTGCAGCATCTAGCTCTTAGCACCTGCTTTGTGAACTGGCCTATAGATCATATGCTTGTAGATTAGCTGTTAGACTCATTTGTTATCAGTTGGGTAGGATCACGCCAATATAAACAGTTTTTAATACTTTGTGAAGTGCGCGACATCTATGGAAGTATAATAATGCAATGCAAGTTTTAATGCCAATGAAACGAGACCATGTAATAGTTTTCCTCATTTAATCGCTAGACGTTTTACTAATCCAAAATAAGGTGTTGTTGCAAAACTGGAATTGCACAGAAAAAGTTACTGGTTAAAGTACAGTCACGTTCTCACAGTCTTACACGGGGTCTCAACAATACAAGATTCTCCTATACGAAGTATGTCAGAAAAATCATTTCCTAATGAAGACGAAAAGTCGTTGCGGTGAAATCATGCAAAGCTAATCCACGTTAAGCGAGGCGTGACTGCATTTACACACTTTTGGAAATATTGGACACTCTTAAACGGTGCACATATTTGTTTTTCTTCAAACAAGAATCGGTGATACTAGGCCAATAATACGTTTGCACGTGTTTGGGTCCCTCTTAATAAATGAGCGTTGTTATATACATATATTCTTTCGTGTGGGTGAGGTTCCAACATACTTGCGAACGTTATTGGATGGTTGCTAACAGAGATGTGCGGAGTCTGATGTGCGGATGTGCGGATGTGCGGATGTGCGGATGTGAGATGTGCGGAGTCCTCTATGTGTGATTATAATAATGTCACAAACGCAACACTAACTTGGGCCTTCATGTACGTTTAGCTATTTTAGTTTGGCCAGCTGTTAATATAGAGATATTTGTGAATGCAATTAGGATAGCAAAGCTCTATTAAAAGCTTCTGGTATTATAACAAATACGTTGTGTATTACTAAATTGATGATATTAACGAGCCCGTTTCAAATATCATGTCAGATCAGTGCTAACATTATTCCGATTTTTTCTGGAAAATTGGTTTTAATGATAGTGCTTTTGGCACATGCTGTGATAATGCAATAGTTTGCCAGCAGTTACTGTTCATCGCCCATCTAATTACCTATGTGATAATACATATTGTGCTTGACATCCGAGTGTTCATATTAACTTACATTATAGTTTATTCAAGTCGTGTTTCAGACTTAGTAGTGCATACCATAAGGGTAGATAGTAAGCATATAATTTGGTGGTAGTGGTGGTTGTTCTGCGCGCGGTGGTGTGGTGTTAGTGATGATGATAGTTTTCGTTTTTTTAGTTGACGTTTTCGACACAGTCAGCTCGTGTTTTTTATTTGTGAACCATCGTCTATGTTAAAAAACGTAGGAAGAGATGTTGTTGGCTGTATACGTGTTTACTATTCATGGTCTAACGGAGATACGCTGTATATTTCGCGGTGGAATAATTTTCGCGAATTTCGTGAACGCGTCCCCGTCCGCGAAAATAACAACACGCGAATAATTCATACCGAATACTGTATAAGCCGTATTTTCCGCGTACAGATATTTTCGCGAATTCAGACTTGATTGACAATTTCGCGCGCGGTTAATTTGGCTGTTGGTGAATTGTGAATTATTCGGTATTATTAGTGCCTAACCCTAACCCTAACAGATCTTGATACTTCAAGACCATCAGTGCATTACGTTTCACTGAGTTGAAACGTGGTCGCGCTACCGTGAAATAACCTGGCGTGATATATGCAGTCAGTTATGGCGCGTGCAGAGTTCGTTGGAAGGTTGTGTAGGGATAAGCTATTTTCACGTCTTAAGTACGAAATTTAAATGCGGAATTAGTGAGATTTAGTCATTTTCTCGTTTCCATTGTGAACAGAGGTTTGTAAGATATCAACGTTTATGTTTTATATTTAAACGTGCTTTCGAATTCTATTTGGAATCTAGTGCAAAAAAACACGTAGGGTTTACGTGTATAACATTAGCGCGATCTTCGGAGCCGTATTTCTCTCTTTTGTAGCTATAGATAAGATATAATAGCTATACGTCATTATATACCGCACATTATGAAGAATGTGGAGTGGGAACAGTGACAGAGATGTCCATGCTTCAGGTCAACCATAGTTTCACGAATATAAAATGACTCTCATAACAGTGGCACATTTTATCAGGAGTGAATAATAATAGATTCACTCCTGATTTTATATACCGGAACAATACTAACAGCTACTAGAACAATTGTTCTGGCAGAAATCATTGTCAGGTCACAGGTGACACATTGTAGGTATTCCCCCTATTTACTTAGGGCCACCATCGTGCGCTCCAATTTGCGTAGTATACTAAGAAGGAAAATACTCGAGAGTTCCCGACCGCGAAAATAACAACACGCGAATAGTTCATACTGAATAATACCGAATAATTCATAATTCACCGACCGCGAAATTAACCACTCGCAAAATTGTCCGTCAAGTCTGAATTCGCGAAAATATCTGTACGCGGAAAATCTGGCTTATACAGTATTGTGTGTCCTCCGTCACCGAGAAGCCGAGGTATTGACGCCCGTTGTAGATCGTGGTGACTCATAGGTTAAACTAGTAGGTTACTAATAGGTTAATTAGATAACGTTTATAGGTTAATTAGATAACGTTTATAGGTTAATTAGATAACGTTTATAGGTTAATTAGATAACGTTTATAGGTTATCCTCCTAAGCCTTTCAATCCGACTGCCAGAGAATTAGCTTGGACGGCGAGTTAATGACATATTATCAAGAGCTTATAATTAAATTAGCTAATATATATTATAAGCTCTTGATATTATTCGTTAATGAAATATTCGCCAGTTTTTGCTGGTCATAGTCGTTAGGGGAGGTGGGGGGCAGTATAATACGCTGTGGATCGAACAGCAGCACTCCTTGCTGCCTCGAATGTCGATGCGCCACCTTTCGTCTGTCTCATTGTGATACGATGGAAATGTGTCACTGCTGCGGCAGGTTTTTTTTATATGCCTCGTGTCTTTCCGAGATCGTCTACCTCACACTGAGCTCCGACCAGGGCTCTAGATTTTATCTGTCGCCGTTGCGTGTGTCCACTGATGTCATAATATACAGGTCTGTTCGTATGTCAATGATTTCGCGCGCGCTCTCTCCTCTCTCTCTCTCTCTCTCTCTCTCCCTCTCTCCCTCTCTCCCTCTCTCCCTCTCTCCCTCCCTCCCTCCCCCCTCTCTCTCTCTCTCTCTCTCTCTCTCTCTCTCTCTCTCTGTCTCTGTCTCTCTGTCTGTCTGTCTGTCTGTCTGTCTGTCTGTCTGTCTGTCTGTCTGTCTGTCTGTCTGTCTCTCTTTCTCTCTCTCTTTGCGCTGAAGTAAACTTGAAAGGGTTTTCGCGTGTATTAAACAATACTATGAACATGTATATGTATGCTCATAATAACACAGCTTATAAGTTGTTGTCGGGCTTAGAAAACAGAACGTAGACGCGATTGAGTGTGCGCATTGACGCTGTCGCGGTGCGCATTTCCTTCTGTGCCCTTGTAGACTATTTAGAACTCTTGTGTAGTTAAATTTGAAAACTGTATTGAAGTTTAGCGTGTAAGCGTACTATTTGTGTGTAAGGCCTTGCATATAGCCGTAGTTAATAAACGCTAACTTTATGTATGCGTATTTCGTATGTAGCGTTATATGAGGTTATCTTTGCGCGTATATGAGTATTTCGTATGTTCGTTTTAACGCTTGCATCTACCGTAGTGGTTTTGTGCTGCCTGAATGTGTGAAGGAACGCCGACGTTTGTTGTGTGCGGAGTGTACAGGTGGTTCGTCGTTGTTCACTGAGTTCTCAACACAACATTTGTTGTTGTGTAAGTGTCTAGCTATGTGTCAGTGCGCTCGTCGATAGATTTGTGTAAGTGATTTATACGCATGTTTTTTTTATATTTGGGCTTTCATATCTCATTTCGCGTTTCGTGGTTACCGCAGCTTTGCTTACTGTTCGCATATGGTGTTTTGTCATGCGTTATAAATACGATCAATAAATATAGGTTATTTCACGACTCTCATGCGTACGTATATTTCCGCAAGTTTCGCGTGACATCGGACGGCGTTGTGGCACGAGAACACTATATTGATCAAGAGTACATACTAGAGTATAATACATCTCTATTATGTACTCTTGATATTTATTGTACGGGCTTGTTAAGAAAAGTTTATATTGATATGAGATTATTTTCGGTGTTGCTGTCCGGTGTTAATGTTTGCAATTATATGTGTCATAAACCGTAACAAATAATCGTCAACTAATTCCTTTCGTTTTCGTATTAAACGAACGAAAACGGAAACATTTCGCGAGGATGGTGGAATTATAAATCTCTTCGCTTATCCATTACATGTTATATACCTTGATAAACATCCCCGACTGCAATAGTCCTTATTATACATAGAATAATAACCTCCTAAATTTCCGAATTTGTTATGTACAGAGTATTCATAATATTTGCTTGCGTTTGCTACATTTTGACTGATAGGCAACTTATTCGCATTTTCAAGTGAATGAATGAAATTTGGAATGTTTGACTACTAATACTTCGCTGAAGTGAATTTTCTAAGGTAAATTAGGAAAGTAAATGAGCTGCGAAATCGTCATGCATAAATTTCAATAAATGAATTAGCAGCATATCTTGGTCATATGGTAAGTAACTCAGAAACTGACAAAATCAGAGGATTTGAGCGCCAGGACAGGTCAAGAACTGGTGTTCGTTCGTGCGCGTGTGTGCGTGCGATGTATGTATGTATGTATGTATGTGCGTCTGTCTGACTGCCTGACGGCTAAGAAAAAGCGGGCAGATATATATAAGACATTTTTCGGGTGATGAGCGACTTGCCGAAAATCGCTGC
>NW_014577222.1:444598-444957 GCF_000485595.1 Priapulus caudatus | reverse complement strand
GTAGGGGTGTGTGTGTGGGGGGGGGAAGGTTTCTTCTCCAGGCGGCCGTTGTGTACAGGTACGACCGTGCCCCGACGCGGCGATTTGTTAAATGAAATAGCCGTTCGTTTGAGCACGCGTTGCATTCTTGAGCATCACGGAAGAGGGGGATATGGGAAAGGGGGAGGGGGAGAGGAGAGGGGCAGGTGAAAGAGGAGAGAATGAAAGGTGAGGGGAAGGGGAGGAGGAGGAGGAGAACGTTGAGGAGAGGAGGGGAGGATGAGGGGGGAGGAAGAGGAGGAGTAGGACGAGGACGTGAAAGAGGAGGAGGAAGGAGGAGAAGGGAGAGAGAGAAGGAGAAGGGAGAAGGAGGAGAAGGG
>NW_014577222.1:416571-444588 GCF_000485595.1 Priapulus caudatus | reverse complement strand
ATTCCCCTCCTGCCTCCTCCTCCTCCTCCCTCCTCCTGCTCTTCATCCTCTCCGCCTCCTCCTCCTCCTCCCCCTTCTCTCAATCCTCCTACTCCTCCCCCTCCTCCTCGCGCTCCTCCTCCTCCTCCTCATCTTCTTCATCCTCCTCCTCCTCCTCCTCCTCCTCGCTCTGGCTACCGCCAACGCTCTTTCCTCCCGAGAAGCCCACTTAAATCGAACGCGGCGTGCAAGATTCTAGGGACGCGAACGCGCCCGTCCCGCCGCCCCTTCTCTGACCCGCCCGGACCCGCCGCCACCCGGTGCCGCACAACCGGACGGCGGGGCGGCCGGGCCGGGCGGCTTATCTGCAATTCAGATTCGCTCGTCGGGCGGATCGCTGGCTGGGCGGCGGCGACGCCTCACCCTCAAACTCTTTGAAGCGACGAGGGAGAGACGCGCCGCGACCTCCCAACGGGAGGGGGAGGAGGAGGAGGGGAGCGCAGGGCGAAGAAGAGGGGGTCGAACCCCGAACCCAGCAAACAGAAAGCCGGGGGAGGAAGGGCAGGGGGTCGGACGCCTAGTAAACCCCGACAGCACAAGCCCCCGAGGGGAGCGAGGAGGGCGCGTCGAACCCACGTAACCCTGACAGAAACCCGGAGAGGAGGGGAGGGGTTGGACTTCGAACCAGACAGAAAGCCAGGGGGGGGAAGAGGGGAGAAGGCTCAACCGCGTGAGAAGAAGGATGAGGAAGAAGTGAAGGATATGAGAAGGAGAAAGAGAAGGAGGAGGAGGAAGACTTAGAGGAAGAGGAGGAGTTTAAGGAGGAAGAGGAGGAGTTGGAGGAGGATGAATGGGAGGAAGAATAGGAACAGGAGAAGGATCAGGAGGAAGAAGAGAAAGAGGCAGAATAGTAAGATGAAGAGGAGCAGGAGACGGATGATGATGATGAGGAGGAGGAGGAGGAGGATGAGGAAGAGGCTGCGTGGATTCATCTGCATTCATGCGGGCGGCTGTCGGGTGGTCTGCGGATCGTCGGCTGCTGTCTACATGGTTCTACCATCACGCACGGCCGCTGCTGCGAATGCAAAGCTACCGATGGAAGGAGGGCGAAAGAGAGGGGGGTACGGAGGGAAAGTGTGTGTGAGAGAGAGAGAGAGAGCGGGGAGAGTGAGAGGAAGTGCGTGTGTGTGTGTGTGTGTGTGTGTGTGTGTGTGTGTGTGTGTGTGTGTGTGTGTGTGTGTGTGTGTGTGTGTGTGTGTGNAAAAGTTTTTTTTTGTTTTGTTTGCCAATCAACAGGGGGGGCCATGGCCCCCTTGTGCCCCCCCTTAGCTACGCCAGTGCATATAATTATATAATATAGATATATATAGGGGTTTGTTAGCGGCAGGGCAAGGAAAGGTTCGAATCCCTTGATGGGCACGAAAAATTCTTCCACGTTTCATTTTTTCTCATGTTAATATTATTGAAATTCCCAATGTCAATGTTTCGTATAACTGTAAAAGTAATTTCTACTACAGACTTTCAGGGCATAATTATGATAAAAATAAATTTATATGCCCAGGCTAGCTGGGAAGCAAACTGCATGCAGTGCACCTTCGCTCACTCAGGACAGAGCACTTATATTATATCAACTTTAATTTTCAACGTTGATTTAGGTGCTCTGCTCTGCTCAGCTTAGGTGCTCTGCTCTGCTCAGGAGTAGCAGCGCTTGAGCCCATGAGCGAGAGCGCCATCTGTCGTGGAGTTTGGCTGGGAAGTTGATCAGCACGCGCGCCACGTAGTGGCAGAATCTAGAACTACGAATAGTGTTTTGTTTTGTTCGACGTTTCTACGATATGGAGTTTCCTACGACGTGTAACAGTTGGAGAGCCTGGTCGGTTTAGGTATCCAAAAGCTTCCGAGGGTGTTTTAATTAAACTTAAACATGATTGGCCTCCACTTCGTGTCAGCTTTTTTTCCTACACAACTTATAACGGTTCAAAGATGTTCAACCATTAACCTCTCCTATAATTTAATATACCCCGGTCAGGTGTAGCTCAGGGCGACTGGTGAACAAGGGCTATACCGTAGAACTAGAGCTAGGTCAGGTTTCGCTCTAGTACTATAGCCCGCGTTCGATTAACTGCCGCGGATTAACTAACCTGCGGCAGTTAATCGAACGCGGGCTATAGTACTAGAGCTAGGTCAGGTGAAGATTGCCATTCCTTCAAGATTGCTTTTAAAGGTCTGTACTTTTGCAAAAATGCCACCCAGGGTCCCAAACTAGGCTTGCATCTTTGAGTTTATGACGTACAATAAACATTATCTAATATATATTTGAGTTCGTATGTATGTATGTATGTATGTATGTATGTATGTATCTTTAATTCCCTATAGGCGGCCAAACCGCCCAAGCGATCTGGATGCAATTTTCACAGGGCCATCTCTTATACCCGGGGTTCCTAGCTGGAAAAAACCTGCCAAACCGTCAAACTCACCGAAAAATCCGTAAAAAACCCCTCAATTCGTGAATCTTCCCACAATGTCAGCACTGATCGACTGTACAGTGCTGCCACACACAGAAAAATCAATCACCCATTCCATCAGCTGCTGGTATTGTGAAACCGAAACCGATACTAAAACAGAGCACAACCAGGAACCTGTTCAGAGGTTACGACTGCATTGTTTATCAAGAGGCTTTGAAATGAGAAGTGCAACCCATTCGTACATGCTGTTAGAATAACTTTTTCTTATTTACACCATATTACCAGGAGTAGATAATAGGGAGGAGTGTGACATCAATAAACAAGGGAAATTCGTCATTTACTAGCCTTATAATACCTACGATTTACTACGCGTAACTCATCCAACTTGAGCTCAAATCGGACACAGTACATTCGCCAATCATCGTGCGAAATCGTTTCCTCGTAGACACCCGCAATCCGGAGATACAGCCTAAAACGTACGACACGATTCTCCATTCTCTGGCCATCAATCCAACGCCATTGGGCGCCTATAATTCAGACAAGGCAGCAACACTGCCGCGCAGTCGCTGTGTTTGCTCTCTCGGATAGCTGAATGTGGCGTTGTGGCTCGCAGGGAGATTGGAGATCGACGCAACACTCGACGAGCTAATCATGCGGTTGGCGTGCGTGCGTGAAGGCATGCCAGCTATGTACAAAGGTGGCCTGTGTAGCTGTGTACCGGTTCAAAGGTTATCTCGCCGAGTGTTGATGCCTAATCTCCCAGCGAGCCACATGCCTCGCTCAGTTAGCAATAGCGCGTTAGGTAGCTGCCTTTTGTTTGAATTATAGGCGCGCAATGGCGTTGGATTGATGGCCAGAGAATGGAGAATCATGTCGTACGTTTTAGGCTGTATCTCCGGATTGCGGGTGTCTACGAGGAAACGATTTCGCACGATGATTGGCGAATGTACTGTGTCCGATTTGAGCTCAAGTTGGATGATTTACGTGTAGTAAATCGTAGGTATTATAAGGCTAGTAAATGACGAATTTCCCTTGTTTATTGATGTCAAACTCCTCCCTATTATCTACTCCTGATATTACTATTATGTTCCAGGGGTTCTACGTTGGGTTGTGCTGTCATACAAATGTCATACGTAACCGTTTTTTACCATGCTTATTATCTGATTAGACTGATTTGTAAATATTTATAGAGATTCACTATAGTTTAGTATGAGTATCATATAGTTTGAGAGGTTACGATTGCTCAAAACATCAACGCATAAAGACGCGTACCAAGTGAGTAAACATTCTTTTATAATTACAAATTTCCCCACTCGCTGGCCTGTCTGTATACTATATATCGACTTTTTTTATTCATGCTACGATTTCAGAATCCATTGTACCATTCGAAAGCTATGCCTTTTCTGATTCAGTAGAAAAATTCCTTTATTTCAATGTGCATGGTTGCGCGCCAAGCATTCACTAGACAATATCCAATGGACACAGACCCCACTCGCTGGCCTGTCTCTATCTGTACTATATACCCAATTTCGTTTATTCACCCTACGATCTGACAATGGATGTACGTGGTGAGCTCGATCAACAGTTCGAGACGCCAGCAATCTCTACATATTTCCACCAGACAATAACACGCAAACCATTGTTTATCAAGAGGTTTTCAAATGAAAACTGCAACCCATTCGTACATGCTGTTATAATAACTTTTTCTCATTTGCACCATATTACTATTATGTTCCAGGGGTTCTAAGTTGGGTTCTGCTGTCATATAAATGTCATACGTAACAGTTTTTCCCCATGCTTATTATCTTATTAGACTGATTTGTAAATATTGATATTGTGTGCAATGTTATATTGTCGATTTTTACCCAATGTTCCTATTGTGTCCAATTATTAGTAGTATGAATTAGTAGCACGATTTTACCCAGCGCAGCGGGTACCCGCAGCTAGTACTATATATATATACAATATAACAATATACAATTACCCTCCCAATTACAGTTCGTTGCTATACGACCAGCATTGCTGTAATGGGAAACGACAGGCAACTGGTGCCCGCTCACTAGCACTGCTGCTGTAATTTAGACATAGCTGCATCCATGTGCTTTTGGTTCATTTGCATTTGATAAACAATCCAATCTGGCTAAATGGTAAAAGTAAATGGGGGCTAATGGTAGTAATACTATTACCTAAATGCACCAATAAGGTACTAGATGGCAGGGTTCTTCCCAGGCCTGTACTGCATGTCAGGCCAGACAAAGCTGAAGCTAATTTATGACATCCCATAAATCCTCAACATGTGTTAATTGCATAATCGATATGCCTTAATTTCCAGCCGTGTTTACTATTGGGAATCACAATGCAGTAACATTGTTTTTACATGTTGATCATGTATATGTTTCCTGACTGATCGTGTTTACCTAGCTGTGTATCGGGGCCGCTTATAACAAGGGTAATCGACTCTGGTAAAACCTCCTCTCGAGCCCTCCCCCATCTATCCATAAATGACATGCCTTCTGAAATTCCCATGTAGAACCCTGAGGTAGCATTACTTAGTACTGAATAGTATTACTAGTAATTCTTTTGCAAGATTCACACACAGATTATATACATTTTTTGAACTGTCAATGTACATTCGTTTTACAGTAAATAGCAGCAGCAGTGAGAGGTTTTTGGTAATCGTCGTCTGCTGCTGCTGTGCATGCTGCTCCTGTTCACGACGTTGTCAAGCCAGTTTCTGCGAAACAGTTTTGCTCGAGTCACCTTGCGCAGAGCCTCTGGACCTCTGCTCTACGTTCGCACACATACCAGAAGTCCACCACTCTACAAAGTTTTCTTGGACGCCAGAAACCCGCTGCTGCACAGCATTCGCACAGACGTGGGGCAGCTTACACGAGCAACTGTCATGGCCGACAACAAGTACTGTGTGGAGTATGCGAAGCGAGGCACGGCCGGTTGCAAGAAGTGCAAGCAGAAGATCGAGAAGGGGCTCCCGCGAATCGCGAAGGTCGTGGCGAACCCATTCAGCGAGGAGGGAGGCGACATGAAGCTCTGGCATCACGTCTCGTGCATGTTTGAGACGTTCATTGTAAGCGACTGTTGTGTGCCAGAGACGTGGCATGTTTGTCGTCAGCGACACTTGCACGTGTGTCATGCTGGTCCAGATTTCATATATAACTCGGCATCGTATATATAGATGGAGCGATCAATAGATAGGTGGGTAGGTAAGTTGTTGGCAGTCAGGCAAGGAGGTAGGCAAGCTGACAGGCAGCTGGGCAGGCAGACAGACAAAGAAGGAGGGAGGCAGGCAAAAAGGTAGGCAGTCAGGAAGGTAGGCAGGAAGGCAGGCAGGCAAGCAGACAGGGAGGCAGGCAGGCAGGCAGGCAAGCAGACAGGGAGGCAGGCAAGTAGACAGGGAGGCAGGCAGGCAGGCAAGCAGACAGGCAGGCAAACAGATAGGCAGGCAGGCAGGAAGAGAGATAGACAGGCAAGGAGGCAAGCAGGCAGGCATGGAGGCAGGCAGACAGATAGATAGTTGTATTCCCTAGAAGTTTCTCATACAGGATACATGATATCATCAGGCAATCTAACATTAAAACACTAATAACTGAAATTAATTAATAGCAAGAATACTTATGTGTGGGTGAGAATATGCAGTTTGTGATCAATATCTACATTCTCCTAACATAATTACATTGCCAAGGATGTCACTGAATTCGTGCAATGTAATGAATCTTCTTGTAGAGCGCGTATATTTTGGTGCTGTTATATTGCAGAAAGCTCGGGCAACGACCAAAGTTATCGAGGATCCTGAAGACCTGGAAGGGTGGGAAAACATGGAGCAGGCTGACAAGGACACTATCCTGCAGCTTATCAAAGGTACGGTGGGGTGCCTCATCATTATCAATGAACTCTCAATGTTTATTCAGTATGGTTACGGTTCCTTTTAAGTTCTTAGAAAGCGCTGACTCCCTCCATTACTGTGCGATGGAGCACGAGAGATGCCGCGTCATCTGTAAAGCACACCGGCATTTTTCAAATGTGGGTTTGTTATTACTCAATTATATTAAACAGAGAATATCGTTATGTAATGAAAGTAAGCCGTAATTTAATTGGAAGTAATGCTGACGGCTACATTACTGTAACTGTGTAGCAACACCGGAACAGACGGTAGGGTTATTTGCCGGGCATCCCAATTAAACGTACTCTGTGTAATCGGCCTCACAATCTAATTTGTTCACGTCAGATTTTTGCATTTGTCTGTTTATTAGAACGAGCGCAGCGGACGCCGAAGAAGGCAACACCAAAGAAAACGCCACAGAAGAGTAAGAAGGATACTGAGAATGCAGCTAGTGGTACCAAGGTTGACTCTGCACCAGGTGTATATGTGTTACTCTTCTTCTAATTTTTATTTTTATAGCAAATTAGTTATCACCAAAATTGTTTAACTATTGTAATTCAGCGATTCATACAATTGGAAACACAATTGCCTAGATGTTTCACGACAGCGTGGAGTTAAGATTCTGAGAAGTTGAAGAGAGATTTGAGAGATTTTTGTAAAATCCTTTAAGCTGCCACGACACCTACACCTGCACCTGCACCAGCTCAGGCAGCAGGCATCCCGGAGCACAAGGACAACAGCTTCAAGGCGTATAGGCGACTCTGTGCTTTAGTGGCAGAGGAATCCAGCTACCTTGGGAAGACGGCCCTGGTGGCCAAATATGTCAGCAAAGGTCGTGATGGAGGTAAGTAGTAGTGTAGTAGTTGTTATTGTGTGAGTAGGTAGGTGTGTGTGTGTGTGTGTGCGTATGTACGTGTGCAAGCGTGCATGGGTGCGTGCGTTTGTTAATATATGTGCGCTCGTGTGTGAGCGTGTGTTTGTGTGTGTGTACGTGCATCCTTGTGTGGATGAGTATGGGCGTGCATGTGCGTAATTGCATGCATGTATGTGTGTGTGCGTGTGTGTGCATAGGTGAGTGCATGCATACGGTTGTGTGCACAAGCATGTGCATGCGTCTGTGTCTAATGATTTTAAATAGGTTTTTAATTTGCTTCTTGCCTTACAGATAGCTTCAAGGGTGACACGTATCTCCTGATCAAGCTGCTTTTACCTGGTCAGGTAAAGAGAGTATATAATCTGCAGAATAAACAGCTAGTGAAGCTGTTTAGCCAGGTATGCCCATGTAGTCACATTCTATACCATTAACAGTAGGAAGTTTGGTTTAGCATAACAGTTTTTGTTTGCAAACAGCATAGAAGCTACATTAAAAAAATAATGAAAAGTATGTATGTGCTAATTTGTTTGTCTCCACGTAGTTGTGCTATGTTATTGCAAGCAAGTATACCCAATTTCTCAGTTTCTGTTAAATAATACACGGTCTCGATTATAATTTTATTCATAATTGTGTTAAACTTGCATAGAATTTATTCCTAGTCATCTCTGAAGTTAAACTTACTGTTTTGTTCTCCAGATATTTGGTACTAGTTTGGAGGAGATGGTAACAGACTTAGAACAGGTAATATATGGTTGCTTCATCATGTACACAAGACTGTAATGCCTAACAATTATACACAGTGGAAACCAAGTCATGTTCTCTGCTGTAAACAACGATATACAATATGCTTAACAGTGTTTTTGCACATTTTAGGGTGATGTTGCAGAGACAGTTTTCAAGTTTTTTGAGCTGAGCACCACAGACATACAGCCTGCAGCGAAAAGCACCCTGACCTTGGCTGAGGTCGATCACTTACTTGGCCAGTTGGCAGCAGAAACCAAAGAAGATGACCAGGAAAGAGTTCTGACCAGAATGGCCAAAAGGTATGTACACATGATAACATCATCGTTCAATAAATAAAGTTTTGATTCGTTCATCATTAATCACATCATAACTAAATGATCCGTAATGAGAATTAATACATGCTTTATGGTAGCGTAGGTCTGCTGTATTTATAGGATAAAATTGTAGATGTGTAGTAGTAGATATAATAGTTAAAGTAATAATATAAATGTAATATAATAGTAATAGTAAAAGATAAGAAAGTGTAGTTATTATATCATCAGGTAATGTGCTGTTTATCATATTGTATGTCGATTTCAGGAGCACTGCAAATGATTTGAAGATGATAATACGTCTGATTAAGCATGACCTAAGGATCAATGCTGGATCCAAGCACATGTGAGCATCACTATTCCAACATACACCAATTTTCCTCAGATTTCTCTCGTTGTCACTCTATCATTCTCTGAGCCATTCTGTTCTTACCTTTTGATTTCTCATAAATCACCTGTGTGACATTTATTGATCACTATAATTTTCTCCCTTCCTATAAAATGGTGGAGAGAAGCCTGAACACTTGTTAACACTATAAATGATTCTTCATTAATGCGTGTGTTGCGTATTTTCAGAATAGACTCGAGGTGTTAATCCACGTGTATATTTCTGTGCAGCTTGGAGGGTCTGGATGCTAATGCCTATCCTGCATTCCAAGCGTCGCGAGACCTGAGAGATGTCGTCGATCGAGTGTTAAAGAACCAGCGAGAGGCTCGCGAGACGGGCAAGCCGGGCATGGCTAAGTCCATTAGTGTCCGAGCGTCCCTGATGACCCCCGTCCTGCCCATGTTGGTGAGTGTTGTGTCCAGTCTTTCCACATGTATGCTAGGTTTACCATCGGTGCACCTAGTGATGTTGATGTGTGTGATGCGGTGTTGGGCGTGTGTGAAGAGTAGTGATATCTGCTGGGTATTAACACATCCCTGACAGTAACTCTGAGTTCAGTGTCGTGTCTCGCAGGCCGCGTCTCCTACTCGCTAGTTCAGTGTCGTGTCTCGCAGGCCATGCCTCGTACTCACTAGTTCAGTGTCGTGTCTCGCAGGCTGCGTCTCGTACTGACTCGTTCAGTGTCGTGTCTTGCAGGCCGTGTCTCGTACTGACTCGTTTAGTATCGTGTCTCGCAGGCGGAGCCGTGCAAGTCGGTCGAGTTTGCGCTGAAGCGTTGTCCGAGCGGCATGTACTCCGAGATCAAGTACGACGGTGAGCGTGTGCAGGTTCACAAGCAGGGCGACCGCTTCAGCTACTTCAGCCGCAGCCTGAAGCCCGTTCTCGCTCACAAGGTATGTCCGTCTCCTCCTCATTACTAAAGAGATTAATAGATCATTAGAAATGATAAAATAGAGATAGATTAAGGCAAAGAGATTATTAAAAAAAGTTATTATTATATCCATCGAGCGCACGCAGGTGTCAGCACGAGTAGCCGAGCGGCATTGCCACGACCGCAGATGCTGCTTCTTTGTTTGAATCTACTCGTGCCGTGAGACATCCTAGCGGTATGATGAATGCGCGCATGCATGCTGCTACTCTGCAGGCATCGATTTAACAGAGCAATGCACTCGTGCGCCCGCGAGGTACCAAGTTACTGTGCGTGGTTTAACATTAAGGTTAACGAGTACTCATTTAGTTGTCTACGGTTGTTATCTGTGCCCACAGGTGCAGCATTTCAAGGAGTTCATTCCGCGGGCATTTCCGCACGGCAAAGACATGATTCTCGATGCAGAGGTGCTTCTCATCGATACGAATACTGGGAAGCCGCTCCCGTTCGGAACGTTGGGTGTGCACAAGGTAGCTTCCCATTGTTGGCTGGCTGTTGGTAGCTAACATATTTATTTATATATATATATATATCAAGTGTACATAATGGGAGAAGAGTATGACACCGATATATATATATATATATATATATATCAAGTGTACATAATGGGAGAAGAGCATGACACCGTTTAACAGCGTTTTGCATAGTTTTTAACTTGAAAATATTTTATCAATATGTGAATAAATATATTCAAACTTTACCTTGTTTTCGTCTATGATTCTTCCTTAATCATATGACACCACCAATTTACCTGAAAATCGTATGTGTTCTTTAAAAAAGTTTTTTGAATACGACACAGTTTCACACAGTTTTCCCAACCATTTGCATCTCGTTGACCAATGTTTGTTATTGGATTAGTGTTCTATTGTCTCTGATGGGACGCTGGGGGCTGTTGGGGATATTAGGTAAGCACAGTAACAGCACTTGTTTTGCTTCCTTATCACCAGGAACACGATGGCAACACAGCTAAAATCAGCTGCTAGCTCGCATTTATTTCTAGCACGCTGGAAACGCATTACACACTGAATACAATTTGATGCCTAATATCCCCAACACCCCCCAGCGTCCCGTCAGAGACAATAGAACACTAATCCGATAACAAACATTGGTCAACGAGATGCAAATGGTTGGGAAAACTGTGTGAAACCGTGTCGTATTCAAAGAACTTTTTTGAAGAACACATACGATTTTCAGGTAAATTGCTGGTGTCATATGGGAAAACAAGATAAAGTTTGAATATATTTATTCACATATTGATAGACTATTTTCAAGTTGAAAACTATGCAAAACGCTGTTAAAACGATGTCATACTCTTCTCCCATTATGTATTCTTGATATATATATATCACATCTAGTCAACATGGGTAACACAGTACAGTTTGTTCCGTGCAGACTGTCCAGGCCTCCACTTTCATACGTAACATACATATATCATTCTGGCGACATAGTATATTTTTACAATTTATATCACATAGTTGCGTTTGTCACTTGAAAATATCGACCGATAAAGTGGATGTTTCATCTAGACCTCCATTTTCTTTGTAGAAATCTGCTTTTAAAGATGCGGCAGTGTGCCTCTTTGTGTTTGATTGTCTCCATTTCAACGGGGAAAACCTGATGGAAACGTAAGTTGTTCGTGATTTGCATAACCATGACTATACTAGAGTAGTGATGCATGTAACAGCTGCTTACCAGATGAAAGGACGTGTTCTGTTAGCATTATTTTCAGTAATATAGCGTTGGATGGTCAACGATATTATTGTAATCGTCGCAGGTGCCAATGTGCATGTGTATCCCTTTATAAATCGTGATTACCATGGGGGTTATTTGCTCAGGAGCTGACCTGCTGCATCATAATGCAGTAAGTCACAGCCGGTGAGAATTTTATTTATTTATTTGCAGACCTATAAAGGAGCGCAGGAAATTCTTGCATGATAACATGACAGAAGTCCCCAATCATGTCATGTTCTCTGAAATGAAGTTCGTCACGGTAAGTCTAGATTCTAATTGATCCCATTAGATTTAGTAGTTAAATTTTGCTTTATTAGTAGCTGTGTAGTTTAATCCCATAACTACACCCATCATGGGTCATAATGCCAACATAAATTACAGTCAACCCTTTCATGTAAGGGTTCCTCAGGATAAAAATTGATAGACAGGTGTTTGTTGTATAGAAGTGGTTTCACTGTATAAATTCCTCTCAAGGGAACCACCAAATGTATTTTTTATAGACGTGCAGGTGTTCATTCTATACTCATGTCTACTAACACAGGTTTGACTGTAATATGCATTAACTAGATATCTACACACACACGCACACATGCACGCATATGCGCACACACCGGCTGACCGGCACACGCACGCATGAATGCACGCACGTACGCAGACATACACACTAACCATAACCCTAAACCGAATCCTAACCGAACCATATCATCATAATTATTTTATCTCTGTTGGCAGACTGCAGCAGAACTTCGTGCAATGATCACAAGGGCTATCAGGGAAGGACTGGAAGGTCTGGTCTTAAAAGACATCACGGTACGTGACTCTGTGCTATAGTGTGAGGTACATAATATCATGGTAAAGGACTGTGCTATAGTGTGAGGTACATGATGTCGTGTGTGTGTGCGTGCGTGCGTGCGTGCGTGCGTGCGTGCGTGCGTGCGTGCGTGCGTGCGTGCGTGTGTGCACAGGTACATGTGAATGTACATATATATATATATATATATATATATGTCTCATGATAGATAATTATGCTACTATTTACACAGAGCATCTATGAACCTGGCAAGAGACATTGGCTGAAGGTGAAGAAAGACTACCTCAATGAGGGTGCAATGGCGGATGCAGCTGACCTGGCCGTGCTTGGAGCTTACTATGGAAGTGGCAGCAAAGGTAGGTAGATGCAGATAACACGACGGCATCGCAGGATAAGTCACTTCACGCTGCCCAGCTCTGATCACCTCCATTAGTATGGGATCATGACATGCTTTGTGACAGCTGCAGCTTTACAAATATGGTATTTACGTCAATTCTTCGCTTTCACTCGTCTAAGCAGTCCTTGTTACGAGGGGCTTGCATGCATGTGGCATTGACATAGATGTGACTTGCGTGTATGGCACGTATTGTGTATTATTATCGCAGTAATGCGATTTAGGGGCTGATAAATTGTAGCTTTTCCACTGCGACATGTTTATGTCCTATTTGTAGGCGGCATGATGTCAGTGTTTCTCATGGGCACCTACGACCCCCACTCTGGAAAATGGTGTACAGTAACCAAGTGCAGCGGTGGCCATGACGACAAGACACTAGAACGGCTAAACAAGGAGCTGCCTATGATCAAAATCAGCAAGGTTTTTCCGAATTAGTACTTATATAAGGAAATATCCGCGTGATTTGTTGTCGTATTATTGAATATTCCATCTGAAACTGGAATGCAATTTGAAACAAATAGAATAGTCTAGAGTGATGGCACCACCGAGTTCCGTGTCATACATGATAATTAAATGTATTTTGCGACTTATAAGATGCTATGATACATTAGACACACCACAAATTTACAAGGTAGCAATTGCAAGCAATTTTAATTTGATTGTATAATAGCCCTCCCCCACTACTGGGTTGTCTCACCATAAATAAGGCAACACCCTTGTTTATAACCCTTAAATTGCCTTAATTTATAACCCCTAATCACTATCAATATTGGTTATTATATATTGAGGGCTATTCCATATGGTGTATAATATGGAACATAATATATATATATATATAAAACTTCTATGGTTACCAGGACCAAAGCAAAGTTCCCAAATGGTTGAAGATCAACAAAGTCTTGATACCGGATTTCGTCATATCAGACCCCAAGGTGGCGCCGGTGTGGGAGATCGTAGGAGCAGAGTTCAGCAAGTCGGAGAGTCACACGGCGGATGGCATCTCCATCCGTTTTCCGAGGGTGACCAGAATTCGCGATGACAAGGATTGGGAGACGGCCACCAATCTCAACCAACTCAGGGTATGTGCCAGGGGCCCGTCGTCAGAAACAAAGTTAGTCGTTAGTCTTAACATAAACTTTTTCTCGTAGAAAGTTGACTGAAAAATAATGATGATTTACGAGTTTACTGATAAAGTTACACATAATGAGTTTCACATACGCAGTGTATAGAGGTCTGATCTACCAGGAAAAGGTAAATGTTATTAAGACTAATGTTAAGGTATATTTTTGACAACAGGCACCAGCGACACTACGAATGTTATTTCTTCTCATCATTTCTTCTAAGCGTGTCATACTGTAGTATTTCTTGAACTGTCAGTTCTTATTTCACTCGGTATTTTAAGCAGTTCATCTAGGCTGCGTTTTGCTCGTTTACATTATGTTTTAGTCATGTGACTCGCGGGTTTCCTTGTCGCGTTATAAAAGCGTCTGTTGTGCGTGGCGCGGGCCTTTTGCTTGAGCCGTATTTATACATTTGCGTGCGCTCGCGCATTTTTCCACGATGCACCATACATTGTAAGTGTTGTTTCTTGGTTCTCGCCTAATTTCTTATAATTTGGATCTTTATTATATAATTTTGGATATAATGAACATTACATGACATGAGCTACATAATATTTAGTGTGCATTATTTTGTATTTACAGTTTTACCTGCACGTGTGCAGCTACATCACGTGTTGAGTAATAAATTTGGGGCGTATGAAAAAGATGCCGAGTTGTGAAATATTGGTTAACACGCACGGAATGTAACAACGAATATTAACCATATTTCACACGGGAATTTTGTGGCTATAGCCGATGGGAGAATTATTTGTTACTAAGCTATAATAAGATGCATTTGGCTTTATCTCAGTGACAGCACCGTAACTCCTTTTGATTTCGTCTTGATAAAACCTGACGGTATGTAATGCAAGAGTTATTCATCAAACTATTGTAAGATCGGTTTACTTTCAACAACGGCAACCCTGAAAGGGCTTGTGATTCGTGTCCGACCCTTCGCACATCGGATTCTGCACCCTAGGTGGCAGCACGTGTGGCTCTCGCTCATGGTTCTTTTCTTGTAGGACCTATTTGAGAAGTCGAAGGAGACATCAGACATTGCTGATCTCTTCTCACCGGGTACAAAGAAGAAGCCATCCGGCAACGACGACGATGATGACGATGATGCGGGACGTGGGATGCAAGGATCGGACGTTGGCAGCAGTGCCTCCAGTAGTAGAACCTCCACTCCTGCTGCTTCTCCACTCAAGCGGAAGATCAAGGAGGATCCGGAATCCATTTCCAAAAAGAAGGTAGAATTAGCGCGGGTTGAAGCCACCGGTGGTGTACGAATGCCAGCATGACTGGCAGTGTTTTCACAGTTCGGAGTTTCTGTTCAGAGATTTGGTTATTATAGCTAAGCACAAACAGGTCGACGGTTGCGCTAAGTTCATCGCAGCGTAGGTGGCGCCACTGTGTCATTAGAAAACCCCAGCGGCATCTACCCATGATATGTTAGTGCCGGCGTTTGGAACAAATATATGTGCAAAAATACTACAGAGATTCTTTCCTGTGTTTTAGCGGAAATTAGAAGGCGAAACCACAAACGAAACATCGCCAATGAAGAAGCGAACCCCTGAGAAAAAGCAGAGGTCCGAGAAAAGCCACAAGCACGGTTCGTCCGTCAAATTGAGTGAAGTCGATAAGCAAGTAGGTGGCCTGGTTTGCGAGCAATATCAGAATTCCACCGTTCCATCTTCTCGATAACAAACGATCTTCTCGACATCGGTTCCCTCTACTCTCGATTACTCTCGCTGATTTTACGCGCCTGAAATGACTTACCATACAATGGCATGCTCATTCGTTATGCTAACTGTGACCGATTCTCGCAAAGTGATGTTGATCACGACGTTATTGCACGCGACGGCGGCGATTGTGTCGTCATTGCTGGGCTGTGCAAAATTCCTCTTAGAATACCTGAGCCGTTATTAGCCTATGCCGTGGACGGGGTGGACAGATTGCTCATTCGCATGATTGCTTGGCTGTCACGTAGCAGCTCAGTCTGGCATGGATGATCGGCAATTATCGTCAAGGCGACGATCCTGGCTTATCGTGGTGACAATCGCGGCTCGTTGCCACGGCGACGAGTGACGATCGTCGTTTATCGTCAGGGCGAGCTCGCTCCCAGAAGAGCTTTAAAGTTTGGCCAGACAATCGACGTTATCGCGTCGCCGCTGCTCCCTGTTCAACTCTCGAGCGATTTGATATCACGAGAAAGGAAGCTGTTGTGTGTTGAGCTAGCGAAAGCGATCATAACCGAAACACTGTGCAACGCCCTGGCCGCTGACAACGACGGGTGTCCGTGCGTGCGCGTGTGTGTGCGTGCGCGTGTGAGTGCATGCGTGTGTGTGCGCGCGTGTGTGTGTGTGTGTGTGTGTGTGTGTGTGTGTGTGTGTGTGTGTGTGTGTGTGTGTGTGTGTGTGTGTGTGTGTGTGTGTGTGTGTGCGTGCTGGCGTGCGTGCGTGCGCGTGCGTGTGCGTAGGGAGTGTCGAATTTCCGTGAGAGGCAATCGGGCTTTGCAGAGTGGTCTCTTTCCACGTCGGCCAAGGCTGATTCGTGGGCGCGTGTGTGCTGGTAACTACTGGCTTATTCATAAAGGAATATGGTGCGGCGCGCACGTAGCCCTGCTCCAATTCCTGCCTCCCTGCGTAGTTCCCTCATTGATGAATGGCGATCGCGTGCCCCGCTAACCGGCAATGTGCCGCGTGTGTAATGTGACATGGCGTGACACACTTGACACGTGTGACGTGACGTGACGCACTTGACGCATGCTTCGTGTGACGTGACGTCACGTGGCACACTTGACGCGTGTGACGTGTGACGTGACGTGACGCACTTAAAGCGTCCGGCGTGTGACGTGACGTGTCGTGAGACGCACTTGATGCGTGCTACGTGTGACATGACGTGACGAACTGGACGCGTTCCGCGTGTGACGTGACGTGACGCACTTGATGCATGCTTCGTGTTACGTGACGCGACGCACTTAAAGCGTGCCGCGAGTGACGTGACGTGACGTGACACACTTGACGCGTCCCGCGTGTAACGTGACGCGCCGTGACGGACTTGACGCGTGTGACGTGTGACGTAATGTTACGTTGTTATGTTATGTTAGATCGAGTAAATTTCTAATGTAAATGGCTAACATACTGTTAATACATAGCGATGAAACGTAATGTGGGGCGGAGAGAGCGCGCGGGGCGGTGAGAGCAAAATTTCGGCGCCATTATGCAAATCGGCTTGATCAAAACGGCGTGCTAAGTGATTAACTTGGCTGAGCGAGAGAGGTGGCGCTCGTGCGCGTGCGTGTGCGCGTGCGTGCGTGCGTGCGTGTGGGTGCGTGCTTGTGTGTGGGAGGATAAATAGGCGAGCCATCTGGCGGATGAGCTTGTATATTAATTACTTTCGGCAAGTGTTATCGTTGCGCCCGTGTGACGACCGCTGCTCACACCCACTCTCGGCGATAAACTTTCGTCTCTCTCTCTCTCTCTCTCTCTCTCGATGTGTGCACATTAGTTTAAAAGTAAAATAATTAATTTCGAGAATGGCTTAGTCGAAGCTTGATTCGTTTATTTCTTCGTCGGTGTCTCACATTAAGTTTTAAAAACTTATATTTTCAATTGGTTAGGTGTATGAACCGCTATAGATTTGAAAGCCACTATGTCTCAATTAAATTGCAAGTTAGTAAAATTGGTTTGATGTTTTGAAAATAAATTGTACGTTTAGAAAAGTAAATTTTACAATGATGTGAAGGAATTTAAAGTATATCAGGGCCGCCTGTCGCCTCATCCTGTCCGTCTACACTCATTTTCCTGTTCTTTTATGGGGGAAAGTTGTGAGGATTAATTTGCGCAGCTTTCTAACACTAACATTTCCTGATCTTTGTCACGTCTGCTGAATTGATTTAACTGCCATGAATTTAAAATTCTCGCGCACGTACCGTGGTACATTGCCGCGGTTGCAGGGGCTGCACTCCTGTTTCCATCCGCGTGAGAATTGCGTCGCTACGTGAAAAAGAACACGTCGCAGTGTCCCATTTCGCAACGAGGGATGATGTCAAGTTGGCGTCTGCTTGCCAGTAGATAGTTCTACTCCGGCTCGAGGGCAGACTCAAGCTGATCCAAGGCCCCTCAATTCTTCGGCGCAAGATCAGGCTGCGCTCGAATTGGGATGGGCGGAGTAACTGGAGGTTCTGGGCTGATGGATGCAACTCGCCCGACTATCATACGCTGTGGCGATGTCCGCATCATGCCCACTGCCGTGAGAACGCATAAGGAATATTCCCGGTCAGGAGCCATGAGTCCATGCTCCAGTCGAGCTCAGCGATGGTACATGGTATCTCTCCCGTTTGCAGCTGTCCCGTATCACGCACCGTGCCGGACCATCAGTGGGAGTGGACGGTGACAGCAAGGCCTGTATTGCTTTCTCTCAGCTGTCCCGTGCTGTATCTCCTCGTCCGCCTCGTATGCGTACGTCTACCCTGTTGGCATGATCATAAACGATGGAGCAGCGCGCAGATCTGCTCTGTGACGAGTGCGGCGATCTAGCGTCTGTAAAACGGCGTCTGTCTCATCCGATCATGCTCCTGTGCGTGCTCTTTGCAGCAAGTGGTCCAGAAATGTCTAGCTGGGACCGCAGGTCTGCAGTGCACATAGGTCTGCTTGCGCAGTGCAAACCAAGCCGCAGACCGTCAGATCGCGGAGCTGTAGGTATCCCACACGCCCGTCGCGGTATATATAGTGGTAGGCTAGAGAACTGAGAAATGGCTTCACCTTCGGTTGTCATAGCCTCAGACCGTAAGTATGGTGATGCATGAGGTAGCAGACTGGTGGCTTAAGGTCGTAATTATGAGTCGTCGTAAATGATCGTCGCTGCGTAGAATCACGAAGGGGTCCGGGAGCCGTTAGAGCGCGCACACGAGTCCGCGCGTCGTGCTTCTTACGCTTTTTTTGTGTTCAGGCTTTTTATCAAACCAAGGCATAAACTTAAAGATATAGGCTACGGCCTAAACAAAGAATACGTTCAATGTAATGGAATTATATGAAGATATTATAGCCATACATTATGCCATAGCGTTTGCACATTTTGATGTTTTAATGTTATGCGATGCCATTTCCAGTTTCTTGCTGGACACATATATTTAATCACGAGTATATGTGTGCGCGCGCGTTTCACATCGTCGGTAAGCAAACTCTGTCTCCCAATGGTCTGGTACTCGGCTGTCGGCGTGAGGCGGCAAGTCGGAGCATTGCTGGCGCGTCCGGACTAACGTCGTGCGGAGTTGTCGGCAGGTTTCGTAGACAATTGTATGACGGAGGTATAGGGCTCTAGGTAAGGAGATTTCGCACTTGAGTCTGAGACTCGTGTCATATAGTGCAGCTAAAAGGCCTGCGCGGAGAAGAGCTATTGGACCGTTCTCTGGGGCGTGACATAGACTTCGGCAGCCGGTCTGCATGGGAAATCTTTCTGTGAGAACGAAGACAACCAGATAAAGCGCCCTTAAAGACAGAGGTCTGAGACATGAATTCTGGCTGCAAATAGCCGTGAGAGCTAGGAGACATGTGCTATGTTGCACAAGGTGCGAAGCTCAGACTCTCTCAAGATTAGAGGTGAGGCAAGACCGTGCACGCTGGCGCTGGTGCTCCGTGCGATTACGAACGCGGCCGAGAAAATTTACGTAATGGACAGAGATATGGTATGCACGAGGAATCCGCAGCCGCGGAGCCGCCTGTGAGATCTTTTTCTTCGCTCGCTTAACGGGAAATTGCTAACAGAGAAACAAGCTTGCTCACATTAACCGCATGCCTCAGCGTTAACATATAGGCGCATCTTATGGTGATTTCGGCAAGTACATCGGTTTTGATGTGTAGTAAGCCGCTCAATACGATGATCGTGCAGGGCCCTCCATTTAACCGCAGAACCATATTGGGTGGGTAAACGGACATCGCCGGCACTAGCACCCAACGCTGTTGCGAGACGACTGTCAGGTGCATATGACTGTGTGCGCTCAAGCTCGAAGTGATGTGTGTGGCCAGAATCGTAGACGATCATATTGGTTGCAGCATATCCTGCTGCTAAATAGGTACGCTGTCATGATACTGATGTATGATGGTCATGATGAATGATGATCGATGGAAGTCATGTATGCATCGTAGACTGGGGATGATTGGTTGATTGATGATTGCACGATGACGATGAACACGTCGGTATGACAAATGATGATGACGAAGAATGATACGACGATGATGTATGATGTATGATATGATGTGATGTATGAGGAGGCTCGTTAGCACGGGCAGGTGGCATGTGTGTCGTTCTCTATCCGTCTGTCCGTCCTGGCCATCCGTCTCGTCCCTGCCTCCTGTCGCGTGCGCGTCCATCCATACCACTGGTATCCATGACCTCCTGTTCGGCCGTCCATCCATACTGTCCCTACCTCCTGTCGCGTGTCCGTACATCCATTCTCTGCCGCTCCTCCTGTCCCGTCACCGTCGCATGCCGTTCTGTCCGCTCCGCTCCTGTCCGTCCTGTCGCATCCGTTCGGTAGCGCTCCGTCCGCCCTATGGCTCGTCTGTCGCATCCCGTCTGTCCGTCCATCCGTCGCGCTATCCCACCGACGCACCGTCCGGTATATAGTCGTACAGATGGAATTGGCTTCACCTTCGGTTGTCATAGCCAGAGCGTAGTATGGGTGATGCAGGGAGACAGACCGTGCTTAGTCGTAAGTTATGAGTGTAAAGAGGCTGACCGGTCGGAAATCCCCCGCCGTCGTCTTCTAGCGTTTTTTTAGTTCCATTTTTAAAACGGGCAAGAGGCATAAACTATAACAGAATAGGGTAAGGCGGGGCCTAAAAATAATATACCGTAAATGATGGAAATATTAAACACATATGGCTATACCCAACGCTTTGCAAATTTTGGGATTGTTAATGTATATGAATCCATTTCTCTAATAAATTATGAAATATAATGTGCATCGTGTGTGTCGGTGCGTGCGTGCGTGGTGTGCGAGAGTTTGTGTGTATAATGCGTGCGGAGTTTGCAGCTGACGATTCGGCATTGTCATTGACATTCGATATTAACATTGAACATTGATACTTGACATTGCGGGAGATGGTTCAAGCTAAGAGCCAGAGGTAAGAGTTCTCGCTCCGAAAGCTCGTGATCCGAATTTCTTAAACCGACCACTTAACTTATATTTGAATATTGATATATTATATATCGGCCTAATACGGCGCGATTGGCACATGGCATGCATTAAACGAGTGACTCTTCGAGCCTGCGCTGTGAAATTCGGCGAGCTGGAACCAGATTATGGTATGGGATTTTTTTCTTATGTTGCACATCGTCACACTCTTCGACCCGTAAAAAACGTCTGGTGGAGAGCGCATGAAGGGCAATGCCGATCGCGCGGCGCACGGTCCCAGTCAAAGGTGTGCCAAAGGGATTCGAAATTGACCGTACAAAGCTCCGAAAATCAAAGGATTCGTGGCTGCCCGGCGGAAACTTATGATTTGCGGAGACAATAAGTATCTAATTCTTGCAAACTATATCAGGCAGGTCCGAGGCTAACCAGAGTGTAACTCCCACACGCACGTAGAAGGTTAGCTCAAGTAAGCAAATTTGAGAATTCAAGAAAAATATTAGGATTTTAATATTGAAGCAGGTCTACGCCAGATAGCGTGGAATAAGATGGCGCGATTAATTCATAAAGACCAAAATATAGAGCAATTCTGGTATCTCATAATCCGACTGGCTTATTATGTTCCAATTGCATCCCCTGCAACTCTCCAGTTTTTTCACTACAAACGCACTGCGTAGCAAATTAACGCAGAGGCAGTGTATTTTCCGGTCCCGGAAGCACAGACTAGAAATCCGCTTCACACGCTGTAAGTGTTTTCTCTGCGCCACGGAACGGGTTTCTTTAAATTTTTAAAAAGTGGAAGTTCTCATGTACTGAGTACATTTTGAAGTTCCAAGACACGTAAGGGATAAGGGCGGCAAGGGCTAAATCACCTTAACAACACTTTGAGCCCACTAACTTGTTATTCTACCGTTTACATCACACGATTTAAACTTTGCATTATTTAAAATCTTTTTATTAATAAATTAAAACTTCGAGCAACTATTGTCGGCCCACGGTGATGTATTAGTCGAATAGAAGCAGGATTTAACTGTGTTATGTGTAGACGCACGTCACGCAGCGACAACAACAACCCAGACAGGCAGAACAGACAGCAGACAGACGCATACACTCGGCCACACATAGAGAAATACGGAACGAGAGAACGAGAGAGAGAAAGAGAGAGAGAGAAGATGGGAGAGAGAGAGAGAGAGAGAGAAGAGAGAGAGCGAGAATTGAAGAAGAGAGAGAGAGAACATGATACACACATACAGCCAGCACAGCTCACACAACAGGCGGAGACCCCGTAAACCCAAAATAAAGAAAAAGCGAAAACACACACGCATACACGGCACACAACACGCACCACAGCGACGACACAACCGCGCGCCCATGCAATCAACGGACAGCACACAGCAGCGACACACAGCAGTCGGACACGGTTGGCTCCAGCACAATCACCCCCACACACACACACACACACATAGGGCAGACTAACGAGCACAAAAGCGGGACCGCGCGGCTATGACGCACAGCGAACTCACGGCTTTTGTAGCATTGCAGCGCAGAAAGAGACGACGCACCACGGCGATGCAGACATACCAGCCTGGTCCGAATAATCCCCATAATGAAACACGCGTTAAGGTGGGCACATCCGGCCAGAAAGGATGGCAGCGTGCAATCCGAGCACAATACTTTGCGCCTTTATGTTGCAAGCCTCGTCCTGCATAGCCCCCAAAAACAACTAAACAAAAAACAAGCCGGATTTACTGTTGGCGTTCTGAAGCTCGTGGCAGCGAGACTGATCTCTTTCCTCGTAGTGAGTTTGAAATATTTGAAACGGTTTGCGTCTTCAGTTTTTAAAGTCCCGCTGTTATTAGCAAATTCATCGAGGTGGGTTGCCGTTGTGCAGAGGGCAAGGAACAAGACATCACTATTATAAGGCATATATATATAACTATTAGATATTTTTAATCACCTTACATTATATATAGGCAGGGACCCATTGCGTAGGGAGTGGAATATCGATATAAAGCTGTGCATGCATGCGGAAGTGATGTGCAGGGGACGGTCTGAATATCTATACTGCGAACTCCGGTCAAAACACTCCGGTGCTTCCAATGTGGCTTTCATGTCGGCGTACAAATCTTCCCGTTATTTTTTCAGACAGGCATTTTGGTTAATTGCAGGCTAACGTAACTAATTTAGGCGAAGAATCTGAAAAACCACTTGTCGAAACCGCGAGAAATGCTGTCTTCTCAATATCCTTCCCGTCTATAAACATATATATATATATATCCCCTTTGGCAGCAGACGCGCTTATATCTATATATATATGCATCATATATATATATATATATATAATATTATATCATACATTCACACTACATACATTACTACATACATGACATTACATAGCAACATACACGCCCGAACCCACACGCGCACGCGCAGCGCCCACCGCACCGCCATCACGCGCACTACGCAACCCGACGCCCACAGCGCGCACGCACGACGCACACGCACACGCACAGGCCGCACACACACCAGCACTCACAATACCTTGTTCACTCCACGTGACCCGGCACGCGTAATTCTCGGTGGAGGCGAACCGCTGGCTTGATGCAAGAGAAGCGAATGCTCGTTCGACCCGCGTCGGGTCGACACTCGGGCGCGTGGAATCACATTGCAGGGATCCGACGTGCGTGCGCCGCGCACAGCACCGCCCGCGATCTCTAGTTGTTGTGTGTCGCGTATGTGCAGGCCTGGAAGCTCTAGCCCCCAGGAGCATTTCAGCCAGGCGTGAAGCCTATGCATATCATCGCGACGTCAGCCGCGCAAACGAAATCAGGCGATACGTCATTGCGTATCCTTTTGTTCGCTCGCCCTGAACAACATCGGAGCCGCTGTGCGCCCCTTGGTAGAACGGGCCAGGCCTCTCCTCTTCGGCCGGCCATTTCCGGCCTTCCGGCCGGCAATTTACAATCTTTTAGCAATATAAACTCACAGCGTACGAACGCCCTTGTGCAGTTAAACGTCGAACCCGTCCTTGATAAGGACTTCCCCACAGCAGGAATTTAAGCCACACTGCAAGTTAGTCCGATCAAAAATGAGCACACTCCACCATGCAACAGGTGTAGCTTGCGCCCATCCCCGCCGTTTTGTCTACACTCCTTAATGTTGGTTGGGTTACATATTGGGACGCGTGTTAGGTGCTATATAAGTATAACTAAAAGCCATCATAGCCGCGCCTATTCCGGCAGCTCTTGGCTATGTGCGTGGGGACTTGTATCTGTCTCTACGCGTGTATGATTCAAAACGTAGCTGCCTAAGCATATGCTTTTATAGTGTTTCTCTGCTGCATCCTCTCACGTGCGTTCTAGCCCCCTGTCCTTTGAGTGGCGCTTGTCCTCTTCTGTCCGCTCGGGTGCGTCGGTCGTCATTCGTCTCGCTCCTCTGTCCTGGGGGTCTTCTCCTCTTCCTCTTCGTCTCTCTCCAGATCTCTCTATCGCTTGCGATGCGAATCCTTGCTCTCTCAGCTCTCGCTGCAACCTTCCGGCCGCGGCTTGCCTCGTGTCTCTCTCTCTCTCGGCACCTGCCTTTCCTGGTCTGTCGTCGTGCTTGCTCGGATCTGCACTTCTCTCTCTGTGCTCAGTCGGCTCGCTGTCTCTGCTCTGCCGTCTTGCCTCTGTCTGATATCGCCTCTCTGCGCGCCTCGCTCTCTCCCCCATATTCCTTCAAGCTCATTGGTTTCGTCTAATATATATTTTTATATATATGAATTTCATTTATTTGTATGTTTGAGTATCAACAAATAGCAATATGATGTATTAAAGTTTATTGGCGCGCGAGAAATTCAATGATGCAACGGCTTCTCGAAGACAACGATTCTTTACTCTGCAGGCTCGTTACATACGCACGCCAGGACACACGGCAAGCGATACCATCGCAGCCCCAACCCAGTCGCTATCTATTTCTCACGACAACCACCACTCGCCCCCACACTCGCCACGCACGCGCAGCCGCGCGCCCGTACACACAACACCACAGCAACCCACGCGACAGCACACACAAACACCACACCCCCCACCCCACCCACCGACCACCCACCCACCACCACACACACACACACAACACACACACACACACCCACACACCCCCCCCCCGCCCCCCCCCCGCCCCGTTACCCCCGTGGTAGCCTGGGCCCCGCAGGAAGTGGGCCCAGGCCACCACACACCACAACACACACACACACATATATATATATATATATATATATATTTAACAATTAATAATTGGTTAAAAATAAATCGGCCGGAACAGAGGTACTGGAAGTATTGTGATCGGTTTGTGCAGCGTATTGTGAGATACTTTCGTCGGTCGTAGGTTTTAAAATCCTTGCTCCACGTGTAAAAAAATACACGAACATTCGGTCATTATGGGCGCGCTAATGTGCGCGCTCCACTCCCCTGCCAGCGTGTCCTGCCACGCGGCACGTTTCAGCCGCCGTGTGAGCGGAGGCGTGCGAGTTCGCAGCGCTGTGGGACGCACAACACCACGCGCGGGCCACAGGCACTTGGAACGTTTCAATAAAATATAATGCTTTAATAAAATAACGAATCTATTTACTAGCGGCAAAGTTCTTAATGTTTCTATACTCTCATTTCAATCTATTATTGGCCGGAATTTCCTGCAAATGCCGTCCAAATGCTCATCTGCAACACAAGCTGGATGCCTGGCACAGCTACGCTGGGCTGGCAGCACTGACGATCATAAATATATATTTATTATACTATTATACTATTATACTATTATACTTATATATATAATATAATATATATAATTATACTATATATTTATGTGAGAAACATTAAGACTTTGGTAGTAAATAGATTTCGTATTTATTTAGCATTATATTTTTTATTGAAACGCTCCAAGTGCCTGTGCTCTAATGGCGGGTAAGGCTCGCTCGGGGAGGAGGTGGGCAACTGACGGGAGGTTGCTCTGCTAATGTAAAGAAATACCCTTTCCCACCGCGCCCCCATTGTCTGGCGGACTGGATTGAGAGTGTCCATCGTTATGACGCCGCATTATTTTCGGACGCCTTATTTTTCTCGCGGGTTGCTCGCGGACGTTAGTGATGATGACAGTCGCGGGTGGGCTCTAGAAGGGTAATCTCGCCAGCGAACGCTGCACGGGTGCTGGAGTTAACGTATGAGACACACGTATATATATATATATATATACACATGTATATATGTATGTATGTATATATACACGAGCGAGAGTAGCTGCCGAATGTGTGATTATGTAGATCTCTGTCGCCTCGGTCTGGACTGACGCTGAACGAGGCATCTACGGAGGGTCTAGGCGCATGAGTGGAAGATGTCGTTGTGGGAAATAACCGCGCACCTTAATGGAAGCCATTATAAGGGGAATAAAAGACGATGGGCGAGGAAGTGATAAAGAGAGAGAGAGAGAGAGAGAGAGAGAGAGAGAGAGAGAGAGAGAGAGAGTGTGAGAGAGAGAGTTGGAGGGATATGTATATTTAAGATATATATATATATATATATAACGAGATTGGGGGAAAGAGGCGGACAGAAGACTCAATGAGGACCCTCGACTTCGTAGCTACGCTTGCGAGCTAAGAGCAGCGCGGGTGGCCTATATGTCGCGCCCGCGCGTACGTATGTCAGCATAGATCAACAAGATACGCTGTCTCGCGGGAACGTAATATCAAGAAGAGAGTCGTCTGGCGCAATGACATTCGATCGCCGCATTTGAACCAAACGGGTTAAAATTTAAACGGAGTATCTGTTAGATGTAGTGTCGGATTTCGTGCGTAAACGTATGTCGCTGTTCCGTCGATGCTTTCACGTGAACACACGCGTCGACGACTGCGCTGGCGCGTCAGACTTCTTATCAGACTTTATACGGCGATGCTGGTGAGGCTCGATTTCGCGAAGGTTAGAAATAGAGTTTGGCCTGAAACGGACGTTACATGCTTGCGTAGTTTGTAGACAGTAGATGCACACGCGGTGCATTACACGTACACACACGCACGCACGCACGCACGCACGCACACGGACACGCTCACACACCCACGTGTGTGCGTGTGTGCGTGTGTGTTTGTGCGTGCGTGCGTGCGTGCGTGCGTGTGTGTGTGTGTGCGTGCGTGCGTGCGTGCGTGCGTGTGTAGAGTTTGGTGTAATAACCATGTTAAACCACGAAATGCGATTACGGTTCATTACTGCTTTATAGTTATCCGCGTTTTGTTAAAAAAAACGAAATATAGCAAATTTACGCGACGATAGAATTTCTAATTGGCTAGAGAAACCCTAGAAGATGTACGGCCGCAGAAAAAAATGGCGCTGTAACTGCCGTCTAATGACAACGCGAAGAAACCACAAAACACCTATCCCGTTAACTCGTCGTTCATTTGAACTAGATCATTACGGGTAATTAAATTAATATCGTTTTGTTCTTGCGTTGGTAATTAGGCTCTGGTGGTGAATGCGTCTCCACGCGCACGTTGGTCAGAGCTCCTGTGTCTCATTGTGCGCCGAGAGAGTCGTCTCGAAAGCTCGCTGATGAAATTTTAAACACCCTTAACTTATCATTTGAATTTGTTATATATATATATATAGGCCTATACGCGCGATTGCACATGGGCATATACGAGTGACTCGAGCCTCGCTGGAAATTCGGCGAGTGAACAGATTATGGTTTGGAATTTTCTTATGTTCACTCGTACATCTTCGACGTAAAACCGTCTGTGGAGAGCGCATGAAGGGCATGCGACGCGCGGCGCACGGCTGTAAAGGTGCCAGATTCGATTACCGCCGAAAATCAAAGGATGCGTGCTGCCGGCGGAAACTTTGTTTGCGGCAATAAGTATCTATTCTTGCAAACTATATAGGCATCCGGCTAACCAGAGTGTAACTCCACGCACGTAAAGGTTAGTCAAGTTAACAAATTGAATCAAGAAAATATTAGGATTTTAGCGTGATTGCTCTATATAGCCGCACACACGGCTTGTGTTAATATTGAACAGGGTACAGTACGGGAATAGGCGGATTAATTCATGACCAAAATAGAGGTAATTCTGGTATCATATCCGATGGGCTTATTGTTCCAATTGCACCCTAACTTCCAGTTTTTCATACAAACGCACTGCGTACAAATTAACCAGGCAGTTATTTTCCGTGTGCCGGAGAAGACAGAAATCCGTCTCACGTGGTATGTTTTCTCTGCACGACGTTTTTTAAATTAAAATG
>NW_014577222.1:407227-413182 GCF_000485595.1 Priapulus caudatus | reverse complement strand
GTAATGCGTTAAATTGTGTGCACGCTATAAACATACATATAAGCAAGTAACCATGTACGTATAAGTGCTTTGATTGTGAGCAGTTAATGAGTTACGCATACTTCCAGTGACTATAAATGTGTGTGTGCGCGCGCGCGTGTGCGTGTGCGTGTGTGTGTGCGTGCGCGTGTGCGTGTGTGTGTTCACTAAGCTATACGATGAAGTCCGTCATGATGTAGTGAATAATACGGGGTTCAGTCATCATATCTCATGGCTATCTGTCTGGTTGTCTATCACCCCTCGATCTTTTCTCCTCGCTTACGGGAAATTCTACAGAGAACAGCTTGCTCACAATTAACCGCATCTCAGCGTTACATATAGGCGACATTTATGGTGATTTGGCGATGGTTTGTGGTAGCGTACGAGGTTGCAGGGGCCCTCCATTAAGCGCAGAACATGGGTGGGTAAAGGCACCCCATGCCACCACGCTGCGAGAGACTGTCATGCATATGACTGTGTGCGCTCAACTCGCAGTGATGTGTGTGCCAGAATCGTAGACGATCATATTGTTCAGATATCCTGCTCTATAGGACGCTGTCATGATATGATGTATGATGGTGATGATGATGATGATGACGATGACGATGACGATGACGATGACGATGATGATGATGATGATGATGATGATGATGATGATGATGATGATGATGATGATGTATGATGTATGATATGATGTGATGTATGAGGAGCTCGTTAGACGGCAGGTGCATGTGTGTCCCGTTCTTCCGTCTGTCCGTCCGTCCATCCGCCTGTCCCTCCTCCTGTCCGTCTGTCCATCCGTCTGTCCCTCCTCCTGTCCGTCTGCCCATCCGTCTGTCCCTCATCCTGTCTGTCTGCCCATCCGTCTGTCCATCAGCCTGTTCCTCCTCCTGTCCGTCTGTCCATCCGTCTGTCCCTCCTCCTGTCCGTCTGTCCATCCGTCTGTCCCTCCTCCTGTTGGTTACTGCCCATTCCGTGTCTGTCCATCAGCCTTTCCTCCCCTGTCCGTCTGCTCCGATCCGCCTGCCCCTCTTCCTGTTGTCTGCCCATCTCTGTCCATCCCCGCCTGTTCCTCCTGTTCGTCTGCCCATGAGCCGTCTTGTCCATCGCCTGCCCCTCTCCTGTCCGTCTGCCCATCCGTCTGTCCCTCCTCTTGTCCGTCTGCCCATCCATCTGTCCCTCCTCCTGTCCGTCCGTCCATCCGTCTGTCCCTCCTCCTGTCCGTCTGTCCATCCGTCGGTAGCTCCGTCCGCCTATTCGTCTGTCCATCCGTCTGTCCGTCCATCCGTCCGGCTATCCCACCGCCCGTCCGGTATATAGTGGTACAGATGGAATTGGCTTCACCTTCGGTTGTCATAGCCAGAGCGTAGTATGGGTGATGCAGGGAGACAGACGTGCTTAGTCGTAATTATGAGTGTTAAAGAGGCTGACGGCGAAATCCCGCGTCGTCTTCTTACGTTTTTTTTCACTTTTTAAACCAGGCATAAACTTAAAGATAGGGTAGGCGCCTAAAAAATAATACGTTAAATTATGAATATATAAAATATTATACCATACGTTTGCATTTTGATTTTAATGTTATGAATCCATTTCTCTAATAAATTATTAAATATATGTGCATGTGTGCGCGCGTTCATGCGTGTGTCCGTGCGTGCGTGCGTGTGTGCGAGTTTGTGTGTATATCGCGTGCGAGTTTGCAGCTGACATTGACATTGTCATTGACATTGATATTAACATTGACATTGATATTGACATTGTAATGTCAGCTAAAAGCCCGAGGAAGAGTTGTGCGTCTCGAAAGCTCGCTGATGAAATTTTAAACACCCTTAACTTATCATTTGAATTTGTTATATATATTGTATATTATAGCCTATTACGCGCGATTGCACATGGGCATTATACGAATGACTCGAGCCTCGCGCTGGAAATTCGGCGAGTGAACAGATTATGGTTTGGATCTTTCTTATGTCACTCGTACATCTTCGACGTTTAAACGTCTGTCGCGAGAGCGCATGAAGGGCATGCGACCGCGCGGCGCACGGCTGTAAAGTGCGGGGGCCCTTGACCGATTCGACTTACCGCCGAAAATCAAAGATCTCGTGCTCCGGGCGCAACACTTTGTTTGGCGGCAATAAGTATTCTATCTTGCAAACTATAATAAGGCATCCGGCTAACCAGAGTGTAACTCCACGCACGTAAAGGTTAGTCAAGTTAATCAAATTGAATTCAAGAAAAATATTAGGCATCTTTAGCTGATTCGCTCTCAGTATCAGCCGCACAGCACGCCTATGTGTTAATATTGAACAGGGAACAGTACGGCGAATAGGCGGTGGATAATTCATGACCAAAATAGACGGTAATTCTTATCCATATCCGATGGGCTTATTAGTTCAATGTGCCACCCTAACTTCAGTTTTTTCCCATACAAACGCACTGCGTACACAATTAACCAGGCAGTTTTTTCCGTGTGCCGGAGAAGACAGAATCCGTCTCACGTGCGTACTGTTTGCTGCAGGACGTTTTTTAAATTTTAAAGATGGAATTTTCACTGTACGTGTACATTCTTGTGGAGTTCCAGCATAGGTAGGGCGGCAAGCGGTATCACTTAACAACACTGAGCCACCTAACTTGTTATTCTATTACATTACGCAGTAAATTTGCATTAATTTAAAATCTTTATTAACATAAATGTAAAACTTCGAGAAGATTGTCGCCATCGGTGATTATGTAGTCGAACTAGAACAGATTAATCTGTGTTATGGTAACGCACTCACACGCCACACAAACACACAGACAGCAGACAGACAGACAGACGCATACACCTCGCCACACATAGAGAGAACGGAACGAGAGCAAGAGAGTAGAGAAGTGAGAAGAGAGAGGAGAGAGAGAGAGAGAGAGAGAGACAGAGACCAAGACAGAGACAGAGTACAGGAGACAGAGACAGAGACAGGAGACATAGACAGAGACAGAGCAGAGACATAAGACAGAGACAGAGACAGAGACAGAGAGAGAGAGAGAGAGAGAGAGAGCACATATACACACACACATCACACACAACGCACACACACGCATACACCACACACACACACACACACACACAACACACACACACACACACACACACACACACACACACACACCACACACACACACGCACGCACGACCACGCACACACACACACACACACACACACACACACCCACACACACACACGCAGACGCACACGCACACGCACACATACACACACTACACACACACTAACACACACACACACACACACACACACACGAACACACGCACGGCACGCACGGCACACCACACGCACACGCACACATGACGCACACATACACACACACACACACACACGCTTGTAACATGTTCTGCACGTTAATTCGCATGCAACCAGAAGAGACGAGCAAGGCGATGCCAGACTAGCAGGCTGTCCGATAAAGTCGAGATAATGAAACAACGCGGTTAGTGGCACTCGCCAAAAGGATGGCACCGTGCATGGAGCACAATATTTGCTGTGTATGTTGCAAGCCTCTCCTTGCATGCCCAAAAAAAAAAGTATTTAAAAAAACAGCGGATTACTGTTGCCTTCTGAAGCTCGAGCAGGAGAATGATTCCATTTTGCTAGTGAGTTGAAATTATCTGGAAACGGTTTGCGTCTTCAGTTTTTATCCGTTATTAGAAATTACGAGCGTGCGTTGTGCATGAGGCAGAACCGAGCAATATTCATAGCAGTTATATATTATAATTTATTAGAATATTTTTTTAATGTTACATTATTATTATAGCAGCCATTGGCGTAGGAGCCTGGAATTCGTACTATAAAGCTTGGCACATTGCGCGGTGATGTGCAGGGAAGGTCTGAATTAATCGACTCGGTCAAAACATCGTGCTTCATTGTGCGTTCATGTCGGCCGTACAAATCTTCCGGTTTTTTTCAGGACAGCATTTCTAGGGTTAATTGCAGGTGCCCTAACGTTAACTAATTTAGGTGAGAATTTTCGAAAAACACTTGTGCGAGAAAACAGCGAGAAATTCTTTCTCAATATCCTTCCGTCTTATAATATATATATATATATATGTTGCAGCAGACCCTTATATATATATATATATATATATATATATATATATATATAAAATCACATACATCATTACATAACATACATACATTACATCAGCATACAATACATTAAACGCACACGCAACACGCGCAACGCGCACGCACACGCACACGCATACGGCCACGCACACCACACGCACACGCACACGCACACGCACACACACACACACACATACACTTGTCACTACGTTTCGCTGCTTGGATGAGAAGAATGCGTTCGACCGGGCAGGAGCGGTGGACACATGCAGGGATGACGTGCGTGCGCGCGCACCACCGCCGCGATCTTAGTTGTTGGTGTGTCGTATTTGCAGGCTGGACTACCGAGCATTTTCAGAGGCGTGAAGCTATGCATATCATCGGGACGTCAAAGCCGCGCAAAAACGAAATGCGGCGATACTTCATTGGTATCCTTTTGTTCGCTCGCCTCGAACACATCGGACCGCTGTCGCCGTTGTAGAACGGCCAGCCTCCTTCCTCTTCCGGCAGCCATTCCGGGCCTTTCCGGCCAATTTAATCTTTTTTGCATATAAACTCACGCTACGAACCGCCTCTGTGCAGAAACTCAACACAAGATTTCCAATCCATCCTCGATCCAATAATGCAATCCATCAAAGGTGTAGCTTGCCCCCCCCCCTTTACTCTTATGTTGGTTGGGACATATGGACGCGTGCTTGGCATATAAGTATACTAAAAGCATCATGCCGCGCCTATTCCGGCCAGTCTTGGGGGGCTATTGTTGCGGAGGGACTTGTATCTGTCTCTACGCGTGAATATGATTAAACGTGCTGTAAGCATATCTTTTATTTTCTCTCTGATGGTCTCTTGCTCTGCCCTGTCTTTGTGCGCTGTCTCTCTCTCTCTCTCTTTCTCCTCTCTCTCTCTCTCTCATCTCTCTCTCTCTCTCTCTCTCTCTACTCTCTCTCCGCCTCTGTTCTCTCTCTCGCTCTGTACTCTCTCTCTCTCTTCTCTGTCTGTCTGTTCTCTCTTCTCTCTCTCTCTCTTCCCTGTCTCTGCCTCTGCCTCTGCCTCTGTCTATATCCCTCTCTCCGCCCGCTCTCTCCCCATTCTTCTCTTTCGCATATATATTTATATATATATTTATTTATTTATTTATATCAAAATAGAATATGATGTATTAAATTTATGCATTCCCCCCAATGAAGCTTTCGAGACAACGATCTTGCTCAGGCTTCGTAATACGCACGCACACAGCACACGCACGCATGCACCTAACATGACAATGCACGCACCGCTGCGCGCCTACACAACACACACAGACAGACACACAAAAATCACACACGACACACACACACACACACACACACACACCACACATCACACACACACACACCACACACACACATAATATATATATATTATACTTATTTATATATTATATATAATATATGTAGATCGCCCGGAACGATGGACTGGAGTATTGTTATCGGTTGTGCCAGCGATGTGAAGCATATTCGTCAGGTCGTCAGGTTTTAAAATCCTTTGCTCCACGTGTAAAAAAAATACCACGAACATTCGGGTCATTATGGGGCCGCTAATGTGCGCGCTACCACTCCCCTGCCAGCTGTCTGCCACGCGGCACGTTTAGCGCCGTGTGGCGGAGGCGTGGCAGTTCGCAGCGCTGTGGCGACGCACAACACCACGCGCGAGGCCACAGGCACTTGGAACTTTCATAAAAACTTATAATGCTTATAAATACGAAAATCTATCCTACTACAAAGTCTTAAGTTCTATTAACTTCTCTTTCATCTAATTATGCGGCAATTTCTGCAAATGCCGTCATCTAC
>NW_014577222.1:399243-406731 GCF_000485595.1 Priapulus caudatus | reverse complement strand
GAGACGAAAGAAAGGGAGAGGAGAGAGAGGAGGGAGAGAGAGAGAGGAGAGAGAGAGAGAGAGAGAGAGAAGAGAGAGAGGAGAGAGAGAGAGAGAGAGAGAGAGAGAGAGAGAGAAGAGGAAGAGAAGCAGGAGAGAGAGGAGCAAGAAGAGTAGCCACGAGGGGAGAGAGAGAGAGAGAGAGAAAGAGCAAGAGGGGAAAAGTAGCGGGAGAGAGAGAGAGAGAGAAGAAGAGAGAGAGAGAGATGAGAGAGAGAAGAAGAGAGAGAGAGGAAGAGGAGAGGAGAGAGAGAGAGAGAGAAGAAGAGAGAGAGGTGAGAGAGAGAGAGAGAGTTGAGCAGGAAGAGCTCCAGCACCGCACTACGCCGGTCTGCTGCTGCCGAGTATAATAATGCCGCTCTATTAAACGCGCTCGCTCGCGCATGCACTGCACTTTTTTTGCACAGGGATCTGATTGCTACTAAATTTCGCATCGCTTGTGAGCGAACTGGATTAGACTCGAATATTGCACTCGTTCGGCGACCTAGGGGAACTGCCGCGTACCGGGGTGCATACAAAGTTTTGCGATTTGCGATGTTATGCATGAAGACGATGGCTAATCCGGCATAGTTATAGGCTGTGCAACATTTCAGTGTAGCCGCTTACACGTAGCCTACAATGCACGAGGCGGAGTGTGGGAAAGCACATGTACGCACGCAGCACGTCGCCTTTGCGTTTGAAGTCGTCTTCAGTGTAACTAAATAGTGGCCACCTGTTGAATCACTCGCTGGTATCGGGGCGTATGTACGTGTGCCGAATGTTTTGTTTGCGTTTCAGTTTTAATTAACTGCGTGGCGCTAATTTGTTGTCAGATCATACGAGGCGAATGTCAATGTTGCTGTAATTATTATACATCTATCTATCTAATCTATCTATCTACTATCTTCTATCTATGCTATCTTTATTCTATCTATCTATCTATTCTATCTATCTTGATCTTATCTATCTATTAGTACTATCTATCTATCTATCTTATCTATCTATCTATCTATCATATCTAATTATCTATCTATCATATCTATCTACTATCATATCTCTCTCTCTCTCTCTCTACTCTATAGTATATAATATACTATATATTATATAGTATTCTACTATCTATCTATCTATCCCTTATCATTTCCGCCTTATCTATCTATCTATCTATCTATCTGGTCTTATCTATTATCTGCTTCTATCTATCTATCTATCTATCCTATATCTATATTATTATGCTTATAATAATAATAATTAAATATGATTATATTATATATATAATATATATATCCAACGAGTGCTAATAGAGATTATGATTGGCACCTATCTCTATCTCTATCTCTTCTCTATCTATCTCTCATCTCTCTTATCCTATCTCTATCTCTCTCTTCTATCTCTATCTCTATTATGCACGTCTTGATATATTATTATTTATTTATTTATTTATTTTTTTATTTTTATTTTTACGCACCAAAATTAAAGTGTAGTTTATTGCGTGCGACTATTTGCGCTTGAAACGTCGCTGGTAAGACAAACAGGGCGTGTCTGACTTGTATCTCTTCACGGGTGACACACGGACGTTACTCAGCTGTTTATTCGCATCGGTTATAACTGTTACTGATCGTTGTTACTGATCGTTGAGCCACGCAGTGTTATGCCCCGCGGCATATACACCCACGGGGTTCATCACAAGTGACCTTGGCAGCGAAATAGCAATGTAATATTGACTGCGTTATGGTGTCCTTTGAACGAGCTCGGGGGAAAACCAGCGTGGCACGTACGTTATAGCACCAGTTTTATGACTTTAGCAGTGAGGTGGGTCATCAAGTGTGTGTGTTATGGTGACACATCTTACACGCTGTCACCAGTGAATCGATACGACACCCACTTTACGTCACCTATTGCACGACCGTGATAATGAAGCAGTAGCCACTGGGCTTCGATATACCTTTCGTGTACCACATACAATGCAATAGTGAGAGTTTCGCAGTAGGTTTCGCGCCTCCACGCGCGGCGGTCACTGGGTTTAATTATTCCGAGAGTCGTTCGTGATCGATGTGCTTGTCCACGTAGAAGTTTCGAGGCGTCGTCGTTCGAGACACACCCCGCGGCCGCGAATCTCCCGGGCGGTCATTGCTCCGAGAATAGAATGTATATAGGCGCAGGAATACAAGCCGAGCATCGGTGCCTCTCTGCTGCGTCGTGGGAGTTGTTATTACATCCGTCGCTTGAGCCTGCACGAGTTTGCGCTGACGAGGAATAGTCGCGATGGATGCGGTGTGCGGGCGTTCAACTAAGGAAGATGGTTTCGCCGGAATGAGAATAGCTCCAGGCTTCATTAAGAAGTTCGTAAAAAAGTTCGTTAAGAGCACCGGATGATAAACGGGAGAAGCGTACGCCATATTCTCCATCTAGCTCCTCCTCAGAGAGTGGTCCCGAACGATAGCGCAGCGAGAGATATAGAGAGCGTGGGAGAGAGTGGAGTTCGAGATAAGGGGAGCGTGGGAGGGGAGTGAGAAGGAAAGAGGACACGAGAGAGAAAAGAGACAGAACAAGAAAGCGCGCGCAAGAGAGAGAGCGAGAGAGAGAAGTGGGGCGAAAGAGAGAGAGAGGGAAAGAGAGACGGGGGTAATAAAGAGAGAGAGAAAGAGAGACGGGGGTAATAAAGAGAGAGAGAGAGAGCGCGAGAGAGAGAGCGAGAGAGAGAGAGAGAGTCTATAGCTGAGGTGATATTAGTTCAGCCAGCGGGCAGCGTGAACTTCTCACGACGGCTTGAGACTCGCACCAGATTGCGCTAAAGCTCTGGTTCCATGCTCTAAAGACCGTTATTTGACACGTTTCCACGCGAGTGAGGCATTCCAATTCACAAATAACCGATATTTGCCGACGCTTCACCCACGAGGTGCCATTGAAATGAGCATGCACGGGTGCGAATCACCCTTCTACACACTCAGCGTCTTAGTGTGGGTGTGTGTGGGGGGGGGACGTGTGCGTCTGCACGGGTGAGCGCGTGTGTGCGCGTACATGTGTGCGTTGTGTGTATGCGTATGTGTGTGTGTGTGTGTGTGTGTGTGTGTGTGTGTGTGTGTGTGTGTGTGTGTGCATGCGCGTGCGTGTGTGTATGCGTGACCGCGTGTCACACAGTGCGTCATTTTCAGCACGCATGTCTGCATCAGTAGCGTGTGCGTGTACGCCTGCGCGCTCTCGCTCCCCCCCCCCCTCCACCCTACGCTACACTACACTACGTAGGCATTGCCTCACGCATCTACGCTATACGGCTTTAATTAACTATTCACGCCGCTAGTTTTTTTCTCGTCATTGCTCCTCTGGGAATCAGCAGCTGTTTTTCTAATTGTTCGCGCTAGTAAAAGCTCAACCCAACGATGTGATTCGCAAACGTTTCCCCTCGCCGAAGCCATGTAGCTTTCTCCGCACGCTAACCCTTGGTAAGCATCCATCCCTGTTTTCGTCGATGGTTTTCCTCTGGGACGTAACTGTGTAACAATGTAATCGTTTAGCACCGAGCGAGCACATGTACACACAAAACGTAAATATCACGCGTGGATCGTGGGTGTATATTCTTTTATATTTAATCATTAATTAATAGTTTATTAATTATTCATTATTTAGTTATCTTTTATTTAAATGACATTGTCGGTGCTACTGGCATCCCTTTGAGCATGCGGCCTCGCAAACACGTCTCCATCTGCCTTCTTTAATTTTCCACGGGCGCATCCGCTCATCTTAATTTTTATAATAGAGATAGGTTGCGTATTATGTTTAATTCCAGGTTAGCCACGCATCCTGATTGTATAGTGTGAAACATTTCTTGCCATTGTATATTTGCGTGTGTGTGCGCGTGCGTGCGTGCGTGCGTGCGCGCGTGTATATGTGCGTGTGCGTGTATGTGCGTGCGCGTATGCACGTGCGTATGCGTGAGTGCGTGCGCGCGCGTGTGTCCGTGTGCACGTGTGTATGTGCGTGCGTGTGTACGTATGTGCGTGTGTGCCTTTGTGTTCTCCACTGCGTTGCAAAACAGGTCGTGCTATCGTACCGGAGAATTTCCATCGCCGTGTTACTATTCGAGAATCTTCAAAGCGCATATAGGTGTCGTACAACAGTAGAGGGCGTTCATATGCAACAGGCCTGAATAAACATCATACAGAAACTAATAAAAAAAACTCGTGAGTTTCGGCACATGCACTATATTCATGGTAAATAACCACAGATTCATTGTCCGGACTCGAAGCTTTTGCCTATGGCAAGCATTTTGTATCATGATTCGAGAAACTAAGTTTCCTCGCACGAAACCAGGTTTCGTGCTCACAAAACCTAGTTTATTGCGCAAGACACCAGGTTCCTTGCCATGAAACTAGGTTTCATGGCATGAAATCTGGTTTCTAGCCCTATAACCGCAGTTATAGCTGGAATCTTAGTTTCTTGAGCAAGAAACTAGGTTTTGGGAGCAAGAACATAGGTTTCAGCAAGAAACCCACTTTCAATCGCTCCATTTGTATCATAATTCGAGAAACCAAGTTTCCTCGCACGAAACCAGGTTTCGTGCTTACAAAACCAGGTTTCTTGCCATGAAACTAGGTTGTTTGGCAGAAATAGATAGATAGCAACGTTGGTGAACAGTGGGCGCAGGGCTACTATTGTGTGACTCCTACATAGCAGGTGGCGGCACCTGTATTACTTACACTGCGCGCTCATATTGCGTAGTATGTTGACGCGTGGTTCGACACGCGTGTCTTCTGCCCACCAGACGCCTTTACGAGCAGCTGCATCACGTGCGTGCCTACGTCACTACGCGAATCCCGGCGGGCCCGCGAAATCGCGAGGCTTCGTAATGCAACAACAACAACTCGATGTCACATCGGTCGCTGCGGAGGTGGGTTGTTGATCGCGAGCGTGCGACGTTAGGTATTCGTCGGCGCTCTGTCTCTCGCGCGGTAAAAGGCCGCTTGGAGAGGCGCGCGTGATGGCGATGGCCAGCCGTCCATTTATAATGTTCAATTTGATCTCTCATTGTCCGACTATCGCACACAATCACTTCCACTCTCGCGCCTCATGTTCTTATTTAGCACACACAGGTGTAATCGTGATAGAAATAAGTTGTACACAAGTGCGATTCGCCATGACAGGCCTAATATGTCGTCCTCGGTTGCGATCGCCATGGTAACCCTTCATCCCTCGTTGCAATCTCCATAGTAACGCGTCGCCCTCACATGCAATCGCCATGGCAACGCGTCGTACTCAGATGCGGTCGCCATGGCAACGCACGGCGGTGGAATGCGTTCGTGGTTTTCGCGTGTAATGTCTTATGTTGTAACGGCTCTGATGGCGGCTGAGAGAGGCGATTACGCTCACAGAAAATACACGGATACACGGCTACACGGGTAAAGGAGCCGAGGTAGGAATCTCACCGAGTAGATGAAATTGTACGCGATCATGAAGTAGTTATGTGAGAAGACATATGCGTGCGTGTAAAGCGTTGTGCAGCAGCGTTGCGTTGTGTTAATGGCAGCGTTGCATTGTGTTGGCAGCAGTGACGACTGCAGGAGGCGAAACGCACACTTCCAGCTGACGTCAGGAATGCCCTGGTGAAAATCTAACGAAATAAAGGTCGGCGATTAGTAATAGACATTCTCCCGCGGGCGAATTTCATTACAAACCAATCGCGAACCTATTTCGCGCGCGGCTACTGCGTCTGGTTGCCTGGCCACCGTGCGTTCCGCCTGTCCTCACCCGCGCGTCTTGTTCGTGCCTGCACTACTCGTGGTTTTGCAGACGATACATATAAGGGGGCGAAGATTTGGTGTGCGGCGATGTAAGGGCGCTGTGGCGGGTGTCGCGTGAGCAGTTTGTGTGACAGGGTCGTGTGAGGGGATTGTGTGACAGGGTCGTGTCAGGGGGCGACGCGTGTGAGGTGGTCGCGTGTCCTCGGCAATGTAAGGACGTGGTGTGAGGGGGTTGTGAGAGGGGGTGGTGTTAGGGGCGTGTCAGGGAGCGTGTTATGGGCGTGTCAGGGAGCGTGTGACAGGGTCGTGTGACAGGATGGTGTGAGGGGGTCGCGTGACAGGGTCGTGAGAGGGGGAGGGGTGAGACAGGGTCGTGTGACTGGGGAGTCGTGACTACTCACTCATTCAAGAAGCAGGATCATCGAATCGGAAGCCATTCACGGACTCGGTCATGCACGCTGCTGCGAAATCTCAATAGAACCGAATCCATTGTGTACATTTATCTTTTTTAAATATTTTCAACGCTTTTTCAGGAAATGCAATTCAAGAGTTGCGCGCTACGATGTGTTCGTGTATCAGAGTAGCATGCACGTTACACGTGGGCGAACAACTTTGAATTCGTCGGCTTTGCAAAGGAAATATGTTTCCTGGTAATACACGCGTGTAGTACACGGCTCATAAGAATTGTAGGGGTGCGCGTGGGGAGAGCATACTTTGCACACGTGCGGTTGTCGTAAAAGGAACATTTGCACAGTAACGAACGGCGACAGGGTCCGGTCCCTGACACACAGTAACATGAGGCTGGACCTCACTATTCTAACGGTTATCCTGGCCGTTGGGTAAGGCCAGCCCTACTATATAAAAGGGGCCGCACCTTATCCTCAGGACAGTGGCTGTTGACTAGCACGACGCCCTGGGTGTGGTACTGTTCTCCCGTGTTACGTTCCTGCATCCGTACCTTACCGACACGTACAACGATACAGGAAATCCCGGAATCTTCCGTCTTCGCTTTCTATTAATTCCTGTTTTGTTTCCCTGATAATTTGCCTGTCCGCTCTCCTCACGCGTTACATGAGACAGTGATGGCGCGATAGTCAGCTCAGAGTACCGGTAACCAACTACACATAGAATAGCTAACCATCGATGCTGCAACATGTTCTGCTTGCATCTATAACAAATACGACATGCGCTTAATATACGCTATCCTATGACACTATTTGTCATAGCAAGATTCTTCCTATGACAAATATTGGCGAGTCAACTTCGTTCCGCTTTACAGCTCAAATTTACTGCTTGCGTTCATAATAGCGCTCCTAAACTCCTATGATGCGCACAGCACATACAACAATATTTGTCATAGGAAGAATCTTCCTATGACAAATAGTGTCATAGGAGAGCGTATATGCGTATGTCGTATTTGTCATAGATGCAAGCAGAACAGGCTGGATGATCTGCTACACGTACTGGCGCAGTGAGCTTTCTATATACTGTCTAAGCGGTAATCGCCGAGATACTTTGATGGAGAGTAATGGTGGATTAAGTTATTTCGACTGCCCACCGACTTGCTGTGTGAGTGTGGGCGGGCTTGAATGCGGTGTGTGAGGGCGACGAGCGATGGCTTTTGTAATGTTTTGCAATGGACACGCCTTTTAAGCCTGGTTAAGCCTAGCGCACACACCCGAGCAAAACGGGAAATTTTGTTTCGCGTTCTGCTCGGCGAGCAAGCGCACAC
>NW_014577222.1:391371-399218 GCF_000485595.1 Priapulus caudatus | reverse complement strand
GTGTGTCCGTGCTTGTCTTGCGTGCGTGCGTGCGTGCGTGTGTCCGTGCTTGTCTTGCGCGCGTGCGTGCGTGTGTCCGTGCTTGTCTTGCGTGCGTGCGTGCGTGCGTGTGTCCGTGCTTGTCTTGCGCACGTGCGTGCGTGTGTCAGTACTTGCCTTACGCGCGTGCGTGTGTGTGTTCGTGCTTGTTTTGCGCGCGTGCGTGCGTGTGTCCGTGCTTGTCTTGCGCGCGTGCGTGCGTGTGACCGTGCTTGTCTTGCACGCGTGCGTGCGTGTGTCCGTGCTTGTCTTACGTGTGCGTGTAACCCGTGTTTCGCTCTTCGACGTCGGTGACACGCGCGCAGTTTTGTCACCTAGCACGCTGCCGTGTCGCCGCCGCAGCCTGCTCTCTCAGTCTTCCCAGCGACATGAAACATGAATGACAGCGATGAATTATGCAGAGCGATTTATCTAGCGAAATGAGACGTGACGCGACAGCGGTCAATGTGGGGCGTGCCAGATCCAGGAGCTGTCAGCGCCCGTGTCGCAGTACTATTAACACTAAAATCATATCCTTGTCGTGACAGGCAGCAGAGATGCGCTTGCTATTCCCGATGGAATCGGCTTGCTGATGAATTGGCAAGTCTTTTGCATAATGTAACCAGCACGTGCGCATGCGCATAACCGCGCGCACGGCACGATCACACGTCCGCGCGTACGCACGCGCGCCCACGTTCCCGCGCGTACGCACACGCGCTCACGCACGTATACATGCACACCCACATACGCGCCTACACACGCGCGCACGCACATACACGTGCGCACGCACACATATACATACGCGAACTCGCGCACACGCACTCGCACACGTGCACGCATACTCACACACGCGCACGCACGCACGCACAAACATTCTGCGGTGTGGGAGTGAGGGAAGTCGGTGAGGGGAACATTGAGAGACTGCGTGAGCGCGCATGCGTGAGCGTGCACTGCAGCGGCCCCAGTGTCGACTTCTCAGTGTGTCTCTTCCCCTGCTATCTCTCTAGTGTATCTCTCTTTCTCCCCCTTTCTCTATTTCTCTGTGTCTCCCTCACTCTCGCTTTCATTCTGTCTCCAACGCCCCCCTTTTCTCTATTTCTCTGTCTGTCTCCCTCACTCTCGCTTTCATTCTGTCTCCAACGCCCCCCTCTCCTCTCTCTCGAAGGCTTCACTCACTCGCGTATCCCGGTCTCTGTCACCTTAACACGCGTTGTATGCTACGGGTCGTGTCTCTGGCGATTAAGCATTACGCTAAGCCGCGTCTGATACGTAACAGCAGTCAGTATAGTTTGGCTATAGACAGATACGTGCCTAGCTGAGGCCACAACAGTCTCCTAGCTGATCCTACCACTATCCTCGCGTGCGTTCGACGAGCCTCTCACTCAATGATAGTTAGCTGTAAGCTTATAGCAGGGTGCGAAATTAACGGAAGTCCGGAGTCAAATACTCCCTGATTTACTGTCGGACTCCTTGATTTGACGTATGCAGGAGTCCGTGTGACTCCCTGAAAATTCTGCCATACTGCCTGGTTCGTTCCAGAGCACGGCCTCGTGGAAATACCGTATTTGTTCAGCTAATATCCAAAGAAAATTTGATAGACGTGCAACCGCATGAATCTTAAAAATAAGCACATTCGTTATTGTTAATATCTTTAATTTTAACATCAGACTGCGGACTCCCTCATTTTGCTGCGGACTCCTTTTTTAGGGTAGGGAGTCCGTTGGACTCCCGTTTTCAAAAGTTAATTTCTACCCCTGTTATAGTTATGAACTTGACTATAGCAGACCTGTGGAATAGACTGGTTCTACAGAGAAGGCTCCGTGGTAATCCGGCCGGTCTAACCCGCGCGTGATACACTTTCGAAAGCACGGGCGCATGTCTATATATCACACCTCGCCTGCTGTTATTATATGTATAATTATTATTATAGGTATTTATCCTCTAATAATAATGATTTTTGTTGTTATTTTTAATATTGTTATTATTATTATTATTATTAATAATAATATTGTTATCTCATAATAATCGTTATCATCATCACCATTATCATCACAGAATGACGATAATGGTGATGGTGTTGATGATGATGATGATGATGATGATGATGATGATGATGATGATGATGATGATGATGATAATGATGATTATTATTATTATTATTATTATTATTATTATTATTATTATTTCCAAAGTCCAGTCCAGGCTTCTGGGTTGACCGTGTCCCAACCTGGAACATAGGGATTCAATCCATAATTTTTCGCAGGATGTGTGCTGTTCCCAGTAGTGCGATTTTCTGGTGGCCAGGCGGCCAGGGAGTTCTTTAAGGTTCTTCTCAAACCCATTCTTTAATTATAGAGCCAAGGGATTATTATTATTATTATTATTATTATTATTAATGATGTCTACCGTTATACTATGTCTGGATCTGAGGTATTCGGCGCCGAAGTTCTTCGCGTGTTTTGTTTACAATATAAGTCTACTCTAGAACGTTCACTTAATTGACACCGTCGTTAACCACGCGGCGACCCCGGCCATCCTTCCCCTCCTATAAAACTCTTGCCCGGCTCAGCACGTCCGTCTGCTAAGTATATCCGAGCTTTACGAACGAAGAGCGCGTCACACATGCTGCACGCGTTGCTATAGTGTAAAATAGATAAGTAGCAGCGCGTGAAAGTGCGTGAGGTGTGAATCCCGCTGCATGCGCGTGTTCTTCACGGCCGGTCTAATGTAGAGTTAGCACTCGGCAGAGCCGCCTTGCGTTTACTATCGCACCGTAGGTTTGACACTGACGCTGATTCTGTGTTTGAAGGTCGGGGAGTTTGACTTGCGCTATACGGAGTTGCGCTGTGTCTCAGCGCGTTTAATGTCAGAGGCTGGTCGGTATGTTGACGATGTTTGCGTAGGTGGGTGGTAGGGAACGCGTTAAACCCTATTGGCGTGCTTATAAGATACATGCGTCGGTTGTGATCAGAATCACGATGTATCGCATCAGTGTGAGCGACTGTGACGCGATTGTCGTGTTACAGGGGTGTCGTTCAGTCATGCTAACTGATGACTTATAATACCCGCGCAAAAACTACTTGTGCTTTTATCCCATTTAACGGGTAGTTTACGGGAAAAAAATTCAAGCGTTAAACCCGCATCGCCATGTTTCTTTGTGAATCATTAATGATTTTAATTTCGCAAACTAAAGAAAGTACGTTATACAAAAATTGAAGCCAAATTCCCTACAAGCGACAACATGCGATTTGACAATGTGCATGTCTAGATTAATTAAATTCAAAACATCGACATCATTCTGCCGTATTTTATACCTTGTTGATGAACTCGATAACTCATTAATTGTTGTCATAACACTAACGCGTTTCGTACTGGAACTGTGTCAACGTTTATATAGTAAATATCTTACAATATACGTTTCAACCTCGGAATGCATTGCTGTTATGTGATACGTATCTGCGTGTGTGTTGCATTCCTTGATTGCTTGTCTGTGTAGATATGACGGAGATGTGGTGACAGAGTTTATGAGTGACACAGCTACGCACATCGTAGGACAAGCGGTAAGCAGCTCTTCTTCTTCTCTTCTGTGCTCATCTATAACCTTGGGTGTATGTCCAATCTACTATGTACAAATTTCAGATAATTCTGGTAACTAACAATACACTTTCAAGTTTCAACAATACAGTGTGCATTGTTGAACACCTTATAACAATACACTGTGTATTGTAGTAGGTACCTAACAACTGTGTATTTAAATTCAATTACATTTTCAATAAATTCAATAAAATCAATCAAATAATTTCAATAAATTTATTTAAATAAATGTTACTTTCATGTTTACAAATCAAAAAGTAAACTAATTAAAGCAAAAAAGAAAAAGAAAAGAAAAGTGTATTGTTAGAAGGTGTTCAACAATAAACAGTGTATTGTTGAAAGCTCATAGGTACCTACTACAACACACAGTGTATTGTTAGAAGGTGTTCAACAATAAACAGTGTATTGTTGAAAGCTCATAGGTACCTACTACAACACACAGTGTATTGTTAGAAGGTGTTCAACAATACACAGTGTATTGTTGAAAGCTCGCTAACAATACACAGTGTATTGTCAAATGCCTAAACATACAACACTGTGTATTGTTAGTTACCAGGATTAGCTGACAAATTGAGACTGCCCGTAACGGATGGAGGGCCGTTGCCAGAACCGTGACTGATCATTGAATTATTTCTCGTCCCAACTTTTTTTCCCAAGAATATAATCAAACCTTCATCTTTGTCCCATGGTTATTCCTAGTTCTAACCGTTAGCGGTTAAGCGTTGCCAGCAACGTCGCCACTTTGCAGCGTATCTAGTATCGTAATACTACTCCCACGATTTCATCACAGTCTTGAGTCTCGTCCTTAACTCTGTCATCGGTCGGGCAATGCCCACCTGCACAGCAACGACTCCGTAATTTAAGTAAAGTTGGCGTGAGCGATCAACGCGGAGAAACCTAACCCGCGTGTGTTTACGGCAGTGACAGGTTCGTGTGCTGCTTGCTCGTCATAATCATAGCCTGCCTGCGTGCGCGCATATATAGCGTTATTTACGCGGTGCGGCGCGGTGTAGCATGGTGTAGCGCGGTGTACCATGGTGTGACGCAGTCTGGCACGGTGTGGCGTGGTATGGTATGGCATGGCGTGATGTGGTTGGTGTAGCATGGCGTAATTTGGCATGGTGTAGTGTGGTGTGGTAAGATGTGGCATATATGGTGTGGCATGGCGTGATGTGGCATTATGTAGTGTGGTGTGATGTGGTATGGTATGTCATGGCGTGATGTGGTGTAGTGTAGTGTGGTGTGCTGTGGTATGGTATGTCATGGCATGATGTGGTGTAGTGTAGTATGGTGTGGTGTGGTATGGTGTGGTGTGGTGTAGTGTAGTATGGCGTGGTGTGGTGTGGTGTGGTGTGGTGTGGTGTAGTGTAGTATGGCGTGGTGTGGTGTGGTGTAGTGTAGTGTGGCGTGACGTGGCATGGCATGACATGGTACAATTGCATGACATGGTATAAGGTGGCGTGCTGTGGCCTAGCGTAACGTGGTATGGTGTGGTATAACGTGACGTGACGTTGCGTCGCCTAAAACCTGATCCGCTGTTTTTTCTCACCGGTGCATGTCTGCGGTGCGCGCGCGTGTGGGTTTAATGGGCGGTGTAATTATGAGCATCAGGCGGCTAAAGTCGCCGACGTCTTCCCGCTTTTCGCGTAGCTTGATACCTTCATCATTCCCGCTTTGCTAATTTGGCGCGATCGAGTTTCAGCGAGGCGCTAAGCCCCGTGTGCGTGCGTACGTAGCATTGTGTGTGTGTGTGTGTGTTGCTGTTGTGTTGTGTGTGCGTGTGTGTGTGTGTGTGTGTGTGTGTTGGTGCGTGTGTGTGCTGTGTGTGTGTGTGTGTGTGTGTATGTGTGCGTCGCGCGTGTGCGTGTGCGTGGTGCGTCGTGCGTGTGGTGTGCGTGTGCGTGTGCGTTTGCGTGTGCGTGTTGCGTTTGCGTTGCGGGCCGTGTGTGAGTGAGTGTGTTGCTGTGGTGTGTGTCGTGTGTGTGTGTCGTGTTGTGTGTGTCGTGTGTGTGTGTGTGTGTATGTGACACCTGTGTGTGTGTGTGTGTTGCTGTGTGTGTGTGTGTATGTGTGTGTGCCGTGCTGCGCGCGGCTTTGTGTGTGCGCGTAGTGTGTGCCGTGTACTGATGCTTAAGTTCGATCCCTAACTAATCCTAGCTAAAAAAAACCATGATCCTATAAGTGATCGCACGTCACCTACGCGCGATGGCTGTGTGTTGCAGGTTTGGCACGGAGGGAGAGGCCGCGAGCACGGGCCCGCGGACTCCCGACTGGGTTGGCATTGGCCGTAAAGGCTCGCAAAAAAAAGAAAAAAAAGTTCTTCCCTGCCGACTCTACGCAGTCGCCAGCCACTGACCACGCAGCGTCTGCTCGTCTCTACTACTGCTAGCTTCTATACGCTGGGGAGTTGGAGGCGTGGCACCAATGAATAATAATTGCCCTTGAATGTCGCGGTGGCCGCGATGAAAATGATGAAATCCCTTGTAATCGCTTGTAGACATGCGATAAAAACGCATGGACGGTTTGATGGGGAGTACTATAGGGCCGTACGTATATGTATGTGTGTACGTGATGTGTGTGTGTGTGTGTGTGTGTTGTGTGTGTCGTGTTGTGTTGTGTGTGTGTGTTTGCGTGCGTGCATGCATGCGTGCGTGCGTACGTGCGTCCGTGCGTCCTTGCGTTGGGGTGAGGGGTGGCATCATTTCGAATCTCGCCTGGTTTTCCGTGTGATAATGTGGTTGCGTGTTTCGTGAGTGTGTGTTCGTGAGTGTGTGATGTTGTTGTGTGTCAGCTGAGTGTGTGATGTGAGTGTGTTCGTGGAGTGTGTGAGGTGTGTCGTTCGTGTGAGTGTGTGTCGGAGTGTGTGTTCGTAGAGAGTGTGTGAGTGAGGTGTGTTCTGTGTGAGTGATTGCAGCACCCCGCTTGTTCGTGAGTGTGTGAGTGTTGTGTTCGCTGAGTGTGTGAGTGTGTGTTCGTGAGTGTGTGAGTGTGTGTTCGTGAGTGTTCGTGACACGTGTCGTGCGGTTAAATCTGTTCAGGAACGTTATGATGGTAAGTAATATCATCAGCTGCGCTGTTGTCGTCGTCGTCGTCGTCCTTGACGCCTGTCGCGCATCAGCGACATTCACGACGCGTGTCACGGGTCATGTTTGTAAAGTGAAGAGGCGAGGGATTAGATGATTTTCACTAGCATCGTGGCAGCCGGTAGTGATCGTGTAACGATGGCAACAATCAACTATAGTCTACCGGGAAAAGGTGTGGGACTTTTTTTCCAGGGACGTGTGACATTCGTAACGGTAGTATGTAATATGTAAAGGAAGTTTGTAGCGTAACTAAGAGACAATATCGGAGTAATCTATGGATTGTCAGTAGATGTAGCTGGGATTTGGTTGCGGGTGCATGGCTGTGAGCCTAATATATAGTGGCACCTTGGTGACGGAGTTGTTATGGTAGATCTAGAGTCACGCACTGCTGTAATACTTAGTTTAATAGGAGTTAGTATAGCTTACGTGTACCCAGGACTGTAGTATGGTGTTGTAGATTTACGTATTTCGTGGTGACAGTAAGTACACCATCGATTGTAACTGATCGTGGGTAGATAAAACTGCGGTCGTTGTCTGTGGTCGTGCGGTTACGTGGTTTCTTTCCGCATATAGTGCGTGCGCGCGCGTGTGTGTGTGTGTATGTGTGTGTGTGTGCGTGCGTGCGTGCGTGCGTGCGTGCGTGTGTGCGTGTGTGTGTGTGTGTGTGCGTGCGCGCGCGCTTGTGTGTGCGCGTGTGTGTGCCTGTACTGTGCTTAAGTTCATCCCTAACCTTAATCCTAGCTAACCATGATCCTATAAGTGATCGCACGTCACTGACGCGCGATGGCTGTGTGTTGCAGGTTGGCACGGAGGGAGAGGCCGCGAGCAGGGCCGCCCGCGTGACTCCCGACTGGGTGTGGCATTGCGTAAAGGCTCGCAAGCTTCTTCCCTGCCGACTCTACGCAGCCCAGCACTGACCACGAGCGTCTGCTCGTCTCTACTACTGCTGTTCTATACGCTTGGGGAGTGGAGCGTGGCCATGAATAATAATTGCCCTTCGAATGTCGCGTGCGCGATGAAAATGATGAAATCCCTTGTAATCGTTTGTAGACATGCGATAAAAACGCATGGACGGTTTGATGGGGAGTACTATAGGGCCGTATGTATGTGTGTGCGTGATGTGTGTGTGTGTGTGTGTGTGTGTGTGTGTGT
>NW_014577222.1:386787-390200 GCF_000485595.1 Priapulus caudatus | reverse complement strand
TCACGGAGGGAGAAGCCTGCGAGCAGGCGGCCGCCCGCGTGACTCCCGGACTGGCGTGTGGGGCATTGCTCGTAAAGGCTTCGCAAGCTTCTTCCCTGCCGACTTAAGCAGCCCAGCACCTCGGACCACTAGCGTCTTCTCGTCTCTACTACTGCTGCTTCTTTATACGCTTGGTGCGAGTTGTGAGCGTGGCATGAATATTATTAATTGCCCTTCGATGTCGCGTCGCGCCGTATGAAATGATGAAATCCCTTGTAATCGCTTGTTAGGGAATCATGCGATAAACGCTATAATGGCGGTTTGATGGGGAGTTACTATTAGGGCCGTACGTATATGTTATGTGTGTATCGTTGATGTGACGCTATCGCCATGTGTGTGTGTCGTGTGTGGTGTGTGTGCTCCGTGTGTGTCGTGTGTTTGCGTTTTGCGTGCATGCAAATGCCGTGCGTGTCGTACCGTTGGCGTCCGTGCGTCTCTTGCGTTGGGTGAGGGTGTGGCCATCATTTCAATCTCGCCCTGCTGGTTTTCCGTTGTGATAATGTGGATTTGCGTTGTTCGTGCACGTGTGTGTTCTTGGCTGTCTAGCTTAGTGTTGTGATGTGTGTGTTCTGTGACCCCCAGTGTTTCGTGACACGTGTCGTTGCCGCTTAAATCTTGTTCTAGGAACGTTTATGATGGTAAGTAATATATCATCGCCTTGCTGCTGTTTTGTCGTCGTCGTCGTTCGTCCTTGACGCCTGTCGCCGCTATCAGCGACATTCACGACGCGTGTCACGGGTCATTTTGTAAACGTGAAGAGGCATGGGCATTAGATGATTTTTGCATCTAGCATCGTGGCTAGCCGCGTAGTGATCGTTGTAACGATGGCCAACAATCAAACTATAGTTCTACCGGCAAAAGTGTGGGACTTTTTTTCAGAGGACGGTGTTGACATTCGTAACGGTAGTATTCTAAATTGTAAGGGAAGATTTTGTAGCGTAACTAGAGACAATTATCGGAAAGTTTAAGATTCTTATGTGATTGTCAGTAGATGTGTGCTGGGGATTTGGCTGGGGTGCATGGCTGTGAGCCTATATATATAGTGTACCTTGGGTTGACGGAGTTGTTATGGTATGATCTAGAGTCAGCACACTGCTGGTAATACTTAGTTTAAATAGGAGTTATTCATAGCATACCGTGTACCCGAGGGACTTGTAGTATGGTGTTTTAGATTTTTACGTTTTGTGTGACAGTGTAAGCTACACCATCGATTTGTAACTGATCGTGCCGGGTAGATAAAACTGCCGTGTCGTTGTCTGTGTCGTGCGGTTATCGTGGTTTCTTTTCCGCATATAGTGCGTAGCGCCGCTGTGTTGTGTGTGTGTATGTGTGTCGTTGCGTGCGTGCGTGCGTGCGTGCAGTGCGTGCGTGCTGCCGTGCGCTGTGTGTGTGCACGTGGGTGTGTGTTGTGTGTGTGTGTGCTGTGTTGTGTCGTGTGGTGTGTGCTTGTGTGTTGTGTGCGTGCGTGCGTGCGTGTGTGTGTTTGTGACTACATGGATCACCTCAGTTAATCCGCATGTATTTGTTTTGCGATCGACACTCGGCAACAACATGATCATGCTGATTGTCCTTGTTGATCAGCTGATGATTTGCGAATAAACATGGGGATGATTGACATGACGTTTCGTAACGAATTATATTGTTATCGCGTGGCCGCAGGTGATCAATGACGTTGACGATGGCGTTGACGTTGACGTTGACTGACAGCCCGCTGACGTTCTCAGTGGCGCTATTGTCGCGAAACACCCGCGGGTATTACGCAAACAAATTAATCTATCCAAATTATACAAATTAGTGCATCCTTCATAATATCAGGAGCTAATAATGACAACAAATTTGTCATTATTAGCTCCTGATAATATATAGATGCTGAAAGCGACGAATCTCTGCGGCAAGTTGCACACAAAGTTATATATCACTATAAAAAATATACCACATAAAGTTACTCCACAAAGTTATATATCAGCTCTCATTCATAATACGAAGATTCCCAATAAGATAGATAATACAAACTCGAAGAATTTAACCTTTTTTTTAAACAATATTTACGCGTGTAACTAACTATTAAGCGGAACAGTAATATTTATATACATACATATTCATTGAATAGGATATGTTACCGTTAAAGGTTTTAATTTCAAGGCTAAATTTCATCCCAATTAGAAAGACTACACAGTTTAGCACGAAATTCAAATAATGACGTCGATATTTCAACGGTAACAATATAACTATGATAATTTTCAAATTATAGTGTAAGACTGCTGAACAAAGTCGAAGCTTCTGCAATTATAATACGGAATTAAATTAACTGATGAACTGCAATTACTCGCGTCTGTGTGTGTGTAATAATTTAACAGCGTCACAGCCATCGCTCTATTATACATAGTGGAGTGCATGATAGGCGCTGTTCTCATTGCTGTGGCCTGTACATGCGCATCGTACCCACGTTAGCAGAAACCTTTCCTCCGAAGCATCAATCTGTGGCAACAGAGGAACGTAGTTAAATTTTTGAAGATAACTTTGCCCTGTTTTAGCACGTTATATGCTCCTGTAATATTGTACCCTTGATACCACCTATCCCCACACGTATATCCAGAGAGACATGATACAAGATTGCGTGGCACAGCTTTGCTGTTGATCCTAAGCGCTGCTCGCCGATGAGACGCGCAGTTCCGCGGGATATGCGTACGCGACAGCGGGGATGTTCAAGTATGAAGCGCTGTCCGCAGTGGAGACGTGCGCCAAATTCGAGGCCCGGCGCACGTCTCCACAGCGGTCAGCGGATGGTCTGTAGTTTTAGAAGATGACAATGATTATATATGGACAATATTTTAGGAATTTGAGATTATAAAACAGTAACAAAAATCGCTCAATTAGCTGAATCAAAAAGATTAGAATTTAATATGAACAAAACAAATACAATGGTTATAAAATTTACCAACAAAGAAAGGATAGAGAAGGAGATATTAATAGGCAACCAAGTAATCAAAAAATGCACCAAATATTCATACCTAGGGGATTTAATTAATGATATAGGAGGTTATAACGATATGATAAGAGTCCGAACTGAAAAATGTAGGTTCATGATGAGGTAAATATTATCATGGGCAGAAGAGCAAAATTATGGAAATCATACTATAGAAGCAAGAGTGAAATTATACGAATGCACAGTTTTACCTTCCTTCCTAAATAACAGTGAAACATGGACTTAATGGAAGAAGTAAAAATGTTGGAGGATTTCCAAAATGAGTGGTGCGCAAAATAATAATCACGCAGAAAACCCAGAAAATGCATCGCATCGGCCCAAACTCCACGACACATGGGCTCAATCTACGAGTATCCTGAGTGTATAAAGGTGCACTGCATGCAGTTTG
>NW_014577222.1:379287-381787 GCF_000485595.1 Priapulus caudatus | reverse complement strand
CATATCGAACACAGTGATAATGACAGAGTAGAGTGCATGCACAGCGAATGCTTATTTGGTATGCGGCCGCCTTGTTGGCTGTTGCGATAATTCACAAACGATCTCTCTGCATGGTAATTGTTAGGTTAGACACATATTTGTCGGGGTTAGGTCAAGCGTATACCTTATACGGAGACGAAACATTGGCACGTCATACGTGTAACTGATTCACTCTATACAGGCGCGCGTATAATATACATACATACACCTGTACTGCTGACGATGTCGTTATAGATGCCACATCGATTTTGCAGCTGCTAGCACGTTTGTAGTTAGCAGTACATGAACGGTAATCCTGTCGCGTGGTCACTAATCCGTCCACAGAGATGAGGGTATTATACTTGTCATCGACGCTCCATTCGACGCCGCCTATATTTAAGTTATTAAATTGCTAAATTGCCGGCTCTATAATAGGGGCTTATCTTTTTATTATTATTAATATCTTGTCGTTTATCTTGTTTTTATATCTGTCGCAGCATTAATTCACATTCACACCTAACGATCGCCATGCGTAGAGTCATTTTCATTTATTTTATTCATTATAATAAAACTCTAATAAATGTATTAGCTCGCTCTCGAGCGACTGGGTTATTTATTTATGCTATTATGTTTACGTTTGATATAACGTTCGTCCCGCATTGTGTTTTTTATTATATTTAATATTATACCGCACGTTTGGCATTTACACATTTCTCGCGAGGCGATCACGACAAGCAATAGTTTAATTCATACGCTGTGAGCCTACTGGGGTGAAGTCAGTCGGAGTGTAGTCGCTCTCGCGTGTACACGCATCTACACATAGCCTGCGGTCGGCCTGCGAGTTGAGGCTTGATATAAAACGGCATTAATATTTCACGCGTTTCTCTATAAGACTTGATGCTCTGTGAATCGCGCAGATGCGGCCGGAAAGGAAACCGGGAGACATCATAAAGGAGCTGATGAGACGCTTTCATGGCGTCTAGTCTGCGTTCGGGTCGCGCCCCGGGGTCGGCGTCATAACGGCGGCCCTCTTATGAAGCGACTAACGAGAGCCATGCGAGAGCTGCATGCAGCGCGAGTCGGTTTGAAAACAAAAAAGAAACACGCGTGGAGCCCGTGAACGATGCGAACTCTATTTTGTTAAGATGAAGCGCAATGGTACGTCGTTTAGATGTCTAACGATGTATTGAAGTAGAGTCGTGCTGGGTTACCGCGCTCCACGAGCGTATACGGCGCGCGCGCCCTCACCGAATCTACGCTGGCAGCAGCTACTTTATACGTGTCTGTTGTTATTCTTCTTTTTCTTTTGCTGCTTTTACGACTGCTCATTAATAAATCGTAATGATGCCATCGCCAGCAATTTCGAAATATCTCCACACATCGGCTGTATCTTTAATGTAATGATTGTACACGGAAGTGGTAGCCGCATATCCGGCAAGTTAAGCCTAGCGGCGAGCGCACGCATCAGTGAATCTTCGCGATCTACCGATTTTACGCGCATTTCGCGCGCGATTTTAACCGCGTTTTTTGAGTAATCGTGAATATTTTGTTATGTTTGTTATGTTTGTTTAACCGCGTTTTTTGAGTAATCGTGAATATTTTGTTATGTTTGTTATGTCCGTTTGAATATTTAATTTGTTATGCTGTTATGTTCGTTCGAATATTTAGTTATGTTAGTTGGTGTAAGCGCAAGATCCAGTAGCTCTGTTTGACGCTGATATACCTGGTTAACAATAAATACCTCGTTAGCCACCGTACTTGAACCTTTTCCTTCTCTCCCATCCCCACCTTCTTCGCTTCCATCTCATCCCATTACTTTTCTTACCCACCCTTTCTCTCGCTCCTCTCCCCTCCCTTCCCTCCCTTCCCCTCTCCTTTCCTCCCGTCCCTTTTTCTTGTCATCCTTCCTTTTCTCCCTCACCTTCCATACAACCCTATCTACTCCCCGGTTCTCTCCCCACCCTCCCCTTTCCTGCTGCGCTTCCCTCACTTACTCTCCACGAGACTCGAACCCGACACCTATGACCAACATAACATAAAGTTATGTTAGTTGGTGTAAGCGCAAGATCCAGTAGCTCTGTTTGACGCTGATATACCTGGTTAACAACATAACTAACATAAAGTGTGTACGTTCAGCGTACACACTTCTCCGCCGCCCACCTTACCTTATACATTCCCTCACTCCTGTCTGTAAAGAACGTTTATATGAAAGGAAACCTTCGCGTTGAATGCATGATTCCTATTGCTCGGCACTACCGCCTCGCTCTCGCGCTGCTATAACGGCTGCTAACACATTGATCCTTATTCATCTGCCGATCACCACCTGACGCCGGCATCCGCTGCTAGGCAGTTCTCACGCTTGTCACGCATTGATCTCATTGTCGCTCTCTCTCTCTCTTTCTCTCTCTCTCTCTCTCTCTTTCTCTCTCTCTCTCTCTCTCTTTCTCTCTCTCTCTCTCTCTCTCTCTCTTTCTCTCTCTCA
>NW_014577222.1:376434-379277 GCF_000485595.1 Priapulus caudatus | reverse complement strand
CATCCATCCATCCATCCATCCATCCATCCATCCATCCATCCATCCATCCATCTATTCGTCCGTCCGTCCGTCCATCTATTCATTCATCCATCCATTCATCCATCCATTCATCCATCTATCCGTCGGCGGCCGGGTAGTTAGTGCCGACGTCTGTCGGCTGCCGTCTTTAACGTGCGCACCGCCGACGTCGTGACGAGATTACAAGACACTCGAAGCGCCGGCGATTTAACGATGACGTCAGTGGCACGTGACAGGACGCCGCTCGCATATAACTTCAACTATCTGTTATCAGGATCGTCGTCGCGCGTCGCCGCGCCTCGTGTCAGCCCGTCGTCGGCAGCCGTCTGACGCAACTATAGCACAGCTGCTGTTTACCACAGCAGCTGCGCATGCGTCATCCTCGACGCAAAAACTTCAATGCGACGAGAGAAGCTGCTTACTATTCCCAATAGTCGCCTGTGACATCTCATTAAAGCGCTCCAAGCCTGTCGGGTACCTCCCACGGATGACTTTTTTTTGCAGAAAAGACGACGTACATGCGGCTGACCCATCTGCCCTAATCAATTAATTACCTCGAGTTGATTCTCGATGGCCGCTGGTCGCCAGGGAGCACGTATAGGGAGTGCGTTCTATATATGTGCGGACAATGCGTCGTTGAGGGCCGCGACGAATGTCAGTATCGGTTAGCTATGTCATTAATCCAGATAATCAGATGTTTGTGTCCAGCGATAGTCGTCATAATAGAGCGATTGGAGCCGAGTAGCAGGCCAAGGCTCTGTATCAATATTATACATACATACCACGTGCACCACTATTATACATACATACCACGTGCACCATCTCTCCCCTTCTCTCTCTCTCCGTCTCTCTCTCTCTCATACATGTTATTTTATTATGGCTATTTGAAATTGTCTGCATTTGGAGGTTGAAAATTAAATAACATAACATTTCATTTCACAGGGAGAACGTGATTGGGATGTGTTGTCTGTGATCTCAGAAACTGCGCGTTTAATGCAATCCGGATGCGGCAGCGTCATCATCGTTGTTTCATGTAAACAGAAGGTGTATTTGTTTCTGCGCGTCACATCCGCTAACCTATTACTTAACCTAAATGTAATCGCACTATACATTATTTACATATACGCGCGAAATGCATGGAGCACAATAAATAATGTACATATATCTCTTATTAAATATGAATGACGATGACAGCCCCCATTTACGTATTGGTTTTCCACCCATAACAAGATAATTATTAATGTAAGAGTCAGTGCATGTGGATCTCATATAAATACTCCATTACATATCATCACGGCAGACATCACGAGATGTTAGGCATTTTACCATATTCTAATATATGCATATATATAGCATAGCCATATGTTTTCGCTGTGGTGCGCGCGCGTGTGTATGGGTGAGTATATGGTTCATCTCTATGAGTGACGGCTCACACATTAAATTTTTATTACTCGTGAACGTATATGTAATTTTTATTGCTCGAACATTTGAATGTAGCATATGTGTTCAGCAACTAATTTGTGATAACTTGATTACGCACAGATAATGAAATGTATTCAATTTTACTTCGTAGGCGTCATTATTTAGTGACGTGCGCGCACATATATTATTAATCGCTGCGGAAATTGCTTCACGCCACCATCCTCCACCTTTCTGCGCCGCTACTCCCCGGCTCCTCTTGTTTCAACTAGCCACAAAGTCAATAGTGATTTTCCGCTTGACTTTCTCCTGCATTGATGGTTGGATGCCGCGGCGAATCATCGGCGTTATTTCGCGTCTGCGGCAAGTTAATGCCTTCAATGTCTGGTGTGACGCGGTTTGTTAGGTGTAACTTTGGCTCGCGCCTGTGCTAATATTGATAGCGCGATAACGACGAGTCGATACGCATGCAGCTGGACGAGTAAACGGCGCATTCAATGGCCGTGACACGCGTGACGTCACCGACACGTAGGTGACGTCGCGTAGTCATGCACGCCCGCATTGTCACGCGATCTTGATTTATACACACGCGGGTGATTGCGCACTGAGATGTGCGCGCATATTTACTCACGGGCTTCTCTTCGAGGTGTGATAATGACGTTGGGATCTTCGTCGAGTCGTCTTTGTTTCCATTCGTCAAGTATAAATGAGTTTTTCGTTTTCCGCTTTATTCCCGTTTGATTATATCGCGATTTTCCCCATTCTTGCAAAGCGACGATTATCGTCATAATCTCAAGCTATTATCCTCTATTCAAAGACTCGTTCGTCGCATTCATTCCGCCCAGTGTTTCGGGTTTTGTGCCGCAGGTACTGCCGCAGATATTTCTTAAGGCGCTCTTTGTTTACACTGAGTCATGTTGCCAGTGTAACATGATAGAAATCCCCCAAAGGCAAACGTCCCCCTATACGGTGCGCATGTGCAGGGACGTGTCTAGCAGGGTGCAGGGTCCATCACGCACGAGCATGGCGATTTAACCTGCATTAAACGTGCGAAATGTATAAGAGGGATGTTTCCCATAAGCGGTGTCTACCATGTTACACCGGTATTTATTTCATTTTGGACAATATTTGCCACGAGTACGTTGTCTGACGCATGTGACACGCCGAATTTCATGTACTAGTAGGAGGAGTGTAAGTAAAGATATTAACATGCGTTGGACGTGTTGATTCTAAAACAACACCAGCTTGTTAGTTTTGTAATTCATGCCTCCTTCTGTCTACGCGTTAACCCAACCATCTATCTATCCATCTATTCATTCATCTATCCATCCATCCATCCATCCATCCATCCATCCATCCATCCATCCATCCATCCATCCATCCATCCATCCATCCATCCATCCATC
>NW_014577222.1:373647-374178 GCF_000485595.1 Priapulus caudatus | reverse complement strand
ACTACATGTATCGACATTATACGCACGGTATTTTTTTAATATACGGGGATATTTTTTTAAGACAATTGCTTTTAATAAATGATGGTTACAGCGATTATATTATTATATAGTGGGTGATAACATAATAGTTTTAACGCGCGTGGTCGGTGATTGATCGCCGAATTACAGCCGAATTAATAATGTGTGTGATAATAAATATAAAGTGTCTATCGTAATTTCCACTCCCAGGACAGCACGAATCGAGGCCCACTTGTTCCCCGCTCTCTCCTAGCGCCGCGGCATACATATGACGAAAGAACCATTCTGATTGAAAACACGAACGGAAGAATAGAGATACGAGCGAACGCTATTCTGAAATTCAACTGTTGACATCAATGCTAGCAAAGCTCGGTTCGTGCGTGAGTTACGATTTAATAGCCGACTTATATCACACACAAACACACCCACACACGCACGCACACGCACCCACGCACCCACTCACACACACACACACACACACACACACACACACACACACACACACACACACAC
>NW_014577222.1:370270-372948 GCF_000485595.1 Priapulus caudatus | reverse complement strand
GTGTGTGTGTGTGTGTGTGTGTGTGTGTGTGTGTGTGTGTGTGTGTCTGTGTATGTATGTATGTATGTATGTGTGTGTGTTTGTGTGCGTGTGTTTGTGTATGGAGTGTGATGAGTTGGCGCGCCTGTTGTGTATGCGTACGTTTGCGTGTAGGTGTGCACGTACGTCGTCAATGCACTCACACGTGTGTGTGTGTGTGTGTGTGCGCGCACGTAGTCAATGCACACACACGTGCTTGTGTGTGTGCTTGTGTGCGTGTATCTGTGCGGACACGTGCTAGAGTGTAGTGCGTGTGCATACGTATACGCGTGTGCGTGCCCGTGCGCGTGTATGTGCAGATACCAACGGGTTCTTCCTATATATAAATCTGTTTTGTGGGCATCGTCAGTGGGGCCGTCGCGCGCGCCCTCTTGAGACAAGCACCAGAGTTACACCTCATTCTTCGTGCGACTTCTTACTCTTCAATAATTCATATTCGCTAATGCAGCCCTGATTAGCAATACCGTACAATGACGCGCATGAAATGCTTTAGCTATAACATAAGCGCCTAACCCTTCCCTGGGGTATTTCAGTTGCATAGCTGTGCGACCAGCGTTATATGCTTATATACGTATTATGAATATATATATATATATATATATATATTTATATATAGCGAAAGAAAGAGAGAGAAGGAGAGAGAGAGACCGCGCAAGAAAGAGCGAGAGAGACAGAGAGAGAAGGGGGAATGCAACACATCGAAATGACACCGACCTGCCGGCAGACGTATACGCGCTACGTCGTCACACACGATCACCCGCGATGCTTGCCGACGTTCACGAGAGGCGCGTATGCGCGACGACGTGATTTGCATCTCTGAGGCATGCGGCAAGCAGTCGTTCACAGACGTCGGCGCGTGAGAGAATGTTCGCATTGGCGTAAGTGACGGAGCTACTCTCCGCGCGCTCATTTCACACGTCTATTGTCGTTCGTAAGTGAAGCCGCGTTGGGCTTCTTCGTTACAGATTAGCGTCCGTGTTCGCAGACGGATCACGGAGATATGCCGTGGTCAGGCAGGCCAGGCGCCCTTTGATCGAAATATATGGCAACGCGTTTGAAAGCTAATGAAATTCCGATCCGCCCTTTATACGCATTATTTGCAAGGCTATCGAAATTGCAGGCGGCATTAGCGACAGAGGGTATAATCTCTCACGCGCACCTAGCTCTATTAACGGACAGCTGATAGCGTCGCTCTGACACTCCTATGGTTTCGCATGTGATCTACATGATTAGCCGACGAGATTTCTGCGTTATCGCGAGCGTCATTTAACAAGACGAGCGTGCCGACAGGGTCGGGTTTACTGGCCGGCTTTATAAGGTGCGGCGATAGAACGATCTCGAGAGGACGGGAAGCAGCAAGCAGGTAATGGCTGATAATAAGTAGATAATAAGATGAATGAATTCAGGGAGTGAATAAGAGATAGTGCAGATAGGGGTAGAAGTAAGGAGCGATATTGACAGCGGGAGAGAGAGAGAGAGAGAGAGAGAGAGAGCATGCGAAAGAGAACGAGAGAGATAGAGAGAGAGTGGGAAAGAGCGCGTGTATGATACACAGAGAGATAGATAGAGAGAGGGTGAGGGAGAGAGCGTAGGAAAGAGCGCGTGTATGATACACACACACACACGCACACACACACACACACACACACACACACACACACACACACACACACACACACACACACACACACACACAGAGAAATACGAGAGAGAGAGAGAGAGAGAGAGAGAAGAGAGAGAGAAGAGAGAGAGAGAGATGCAAGGAAGACTCCACGGCAAACAAAGAAGCCAGTCAGCACAGTCGCACCGGTCTAACCGCTACGGAAAAGATGTCGCTACGGAAAGGAAGACAGAGGAAAGGGAGAGAGAAAGATAAATGAGAGGAGGGGGAGACGAGGCGTAGACGCGCGGACCTGCTAAGTGAGTGGCGATTGCGATATAGTGAGCCTATTTTATGAATAGCCTGCTCCCGCAGTCAGCTGGTCTGTCGACAGATGAGCTGCGCTTATCGTGTTATTTTCCGGTGGAATCAGAATGAGGTTTATATTAGGAGCCACTCGTTTCGGCGCGAACCAAATTCGAGGGCAAGGGTTAGCTCGCGTGTGAGCACTTAGGCCGTTTCTGTGCAGCCCGCAGGGCACCACGTGCGCCGGAGAGAAACGACGAAAAGATGCTGCAAGACGCTCTGTGAGAAAGATAGCGTGTCGCTATACTAGACGTATACGCGACTATAAACGGTATGTTAGATTATTATATAAATAATAAATTAGATTATTATGTAATCGTATTAAGGCAGCATTCGACATTCGGAGAAACCCATGCGCATGCACGAAATGAGTGATATACTCGCACTTTTGATACGTATATCGAAACAATTGTGTGAGAGTCAGCATGCAGCTGTGGCGAAAGTTCACGCCCGGTTCTTTTCTACTTCACATTTACTGTCACCGGCAGCTGTATTAATAATAACATTGCGTGTGTTAACACTGCCTGCACAGCAGAGCATGATATTCCTGAACGCGGGGGACGAACAAAACAAGAATACAATATACGACAAGTAAGACAATGGCGGGTTTTCAGTGCGTAAACAGTGGTGTGTGTGCGAGGGCTTCTCTTGCCCGGGGAAGGGTGGGGTGAGG
>NW_014577222.1:350268-364626 GCF_000485595.1 Priapulus caudatus | reverse complement strand
ACACACACACACACACACACACACACGCATATATACACACACACACATACAGATATTGATAGAGAGAGAGAGAGAAAGAGAGAGAGGGGGGTTGAGAGAGAGACAGGGAACGAGAGCGAGAAATAATCGGAAAGTAATAGAGGGAGAGAGAAGAGAGAGAGAAGAGAGGAGTGAGAGGGAGAGAGAGAGAGGGGGGGTGAGAGAGGGAGGGGTGAGCAGGAGAGACGAGAGAGAGAAGCAGAGAGAGAAGAGAGAGTGAGAGAGAGAGGTTGAGAAAGAAAGAGTGGGAAAGAGCGCATGTATGATACACACACAGATATATATATAATATATATATATATATATAATACTAATAGAATAGAGAGAGAGAGAGAGAGAGAGAGAGAGAGAGGAGAAGAAGAGAGGAGAGAGAGAGAGAGAGAGAGAGAGAGAGAGAGACGAGAGAGAGGAGAGACCTCCACCTAAAACAAAGCCAGTCACACACCATGTCCAACGCATGCCGTAGCTACCGACGCCATACGAGAAAACGATGTACGCTGAACGAAAAGAGACAGAGGAGAAGGGAAGAGAAAGATGAAATGAAGAGGGGGAGACGCAGCGTAACGCGGTGTGTGTGTGTGTGTTTGCGTGTCATTCCTCGCTCTCTTTCTTTGCGCGTTCAATATTGATTTTGTAGTTGTTTTTGCCTGTCGCTATATCGCCCGCCGTACCTACGGACAAACTCGACGTCCTGACCGCGACGATCCGTAACCTGCTGTATAACCGCAAGATATTTGTGTACGCATGTATCTCAGCAACACATTCAACCGTGTCCGATACTTGAATCTTACGTGTTTCTTTTACTGGATTAAACTAAGATTATTTACTAAATCAGGGGTGGCCCGGAAATATTATGTATGTATGTCTATAGCTCTCAAGACCACGTCGCTTTAATGAACGGATATAAATAATGATATAGATGAACGCGCCGCCATGAACACTCGCTATCTCTACCCTCTCGCGCTTTCTCGTATTCTGCTGAGGCGGCCATATTGGCGGCCGCCATGATTACGGAGCGAAAAAAAACCGTTTTGAACAGAAATGATTGGTGGCGATTGCGTTTGCGATGCTTTAGCACGAAGGCCTCTATGAAATATGCAGAGACGCTAAACGCAGCGTTTGTCTGCGCGTGGCGTCAGCTAAGCTTGGCGTTTAGCTTGCTCTCACGTATCAGTAGAGATGAAGTTGTCGGCTTCTCTTCAGTATAGATGGGTGCGCAGTCACGCATGCGCACTGATCATCGCATTCAGGCTCTTCCTCTCACTAAGTGTGTGTGCTGGGGGTGGGGGGCGTGTGTGTGTGTGCGCGCGCGTGTGTGTGTGAACGGGGAGGGTGATGCGTCTATACTCCCTACGAGGAAAACTAAAATATAATGGTAATGGTATGTACATAACCGTGTTCTAATGGACTAATGCATGCACCCCTTTGGGCGATCAATCGCACATGTTTAAACAACGCATATCAGATGTTGAACGTCGACACGTGCTCGTCCATGAGTGCGCGTTCGCGCATGCGTGCGTGCGTGTGATCCAGGATGCATATTTGTCACAAATCTTTTTAAACAGGGGCCAGCATCGACGTAATAAAGGCAAATACCAGTGGATGCTGTTAATATTTTTCACTTCCTGTGCCAAACAACGCGGGCACACAAGTCTCGTAAAAAAACTGTGAGAAATGGCGAGCCCATCCACTCGCGTCACTGGGAAGCAGAATGTTCAGACTGCACGCGATGAAACGTCTGCCGTTTCGCACCTTGTATGAAAATATTCAGGAAGTCTCATAGTCACGAACGAACGTGTATGGCTGGTTCTAAAATTTCGTTTGAGAATCTACTAAGTTGGAATTTCATCGGGGGGAATGTGATGTACGAACATACACCCTTACTTCCTCCACCACCACACTCACCACACGCCCTAACCCTACCACCACCACACTCATCACACGCCCTAACCATACCACCACCACACTCACCACACGCCCTAACCCTACCACCACCACACTCACCACACGCCCTAACCCTACCACCACCACACTCACCACACACCCTAACTCCCTCCACTACCACACTCACCACACACCCTAACTGCCCACACCACTACATTCACCACACATCCCAACCCCACCACCACCAGTACATTCACAACACATTCGTCAGCGTAGCCGCGGTTGAGTCGAGCGAGAATCTCTCACGTCAAGGTGACATCACGGCATGTTAGCGCTGCGTCATCGTAAACAGATTGCTCTCCATCTCATCGCTGCATCTCGCGCGGAAAGCCGGCGAAAACACGCCGCTATAGCGTTTCGTATCGCATTACAGCGGGAATAGAACGCGTAGCAATGCGAAGTTTGCCGTTATTTTCGGTTGTCGAAACACTATAGATAACGACCTGTCACGTAACGTGCGTTTATGCATGTACGTCGTCATGGACGCGGATGCTACCACCTCCCTTTGTGATTTTTAATTCAACGTGGTTTCTTCGACGGCTGGTCGATTGTGAACCTATATGATTACGCGCGTTAACTAACCTAACCTTGTAACGCAACTAACCTAATAAGCTTGTTTCGCCAGCGGCTTTTATTACGAAAATAATTTGTTTACAAAAAGCGGGTCAAAAATGAAATAGAGCGCGAGAAAAAATGCGTACGATTTTTTATTACGTTCACGCGGTAGCTCGCGATTGCCCCGTTTTTACGCGTGAAAAAGTACTTGTTTTGCACGTTCAGTCTTACGATGCCCCAAGGATGCAGGACGAACATGTCGTATGGTATCTTAATGATATCACCGTGGCCGATCGTTGAAAGATGAGTGAAAGCAATAAAACATCAGCTATATAGGCACAATAGCGACGTCGTCATGAAAACACGGGGTTTCTTCACCGCTGTCGACAGATAACCCGAGTAATCTTGCCACGTTTACGCACGGCTAATGCTCATGCGCAGCGCTGCAATTCGGTACGTGCTCCTAGCATGAAGACTAGCCGACCGCAGAAAGAGAGAGAGAGAGAGAGAGAGAGAGAGAGAGAGAGAGAGTCCGTGACATTGTTAGTAGAGGCATGTATTATCATAACACTGCCACGCGGGATTCGAACGCGGGATTCGAAACGTGACGATGAAAATCGGTGTTTTGCATACTTTTTCAATGAAGGATTTTTGTTATACATCCACACTACAGAAAACACATAACATACACATAAACGAACAGATATTGACATGTCTGTAGTAACGAATAGTATTGCGGTGAATTGTGGTGACCTTTGAAAAGATATACGTCGATTCTTTCAGATAATTATTAAGATAAAGTTACAAAATTCGGGAATTTTTTTGATGACCATAGCTGCAATTTGTTTTTCGCCTTCACTAATTAAGTCTATAATTATACCTCAGTGATAATTACGTGCAATGTTTAGTTTGCCTCTGTTATTCACACACGCGCGCACCCCCCCTTCATATATATATATATATCAGGTATATATATAACTATTATATATGTATTATTTCATTTAATTGATATGTTATTATTTTTGTGTTATTAGTATAGAAATGTGTATAGAGATTGATCGATATTTGCGTAGCGAATTTAGAATCTCTCGCAATCGCTATATCAACATCATGTAGAAGTCAATGAGATACAAGAAACACGTGACTTAAAACAACCGTAAATGTCTATGGTATTTATTTCGATTTCGCTAAACAGGCCGCAATGTGCGCGCGTGCGCGTGCCTGCGGCGTGCGATCGCCGCTAGGGGGCGGGCTGAACCGCGGACGCGTACGCTCAGATGGCCGGTCTGTATATACGACAAGTACTAATTTATAAGTACTAATTACAAGTACTAATTAGTAACTACGTGCAGCGTGGAAAGCGTGAAAGCGTCTCTGCTGAGCATAAGTGTGCTAAGTGGATACAGGGAAATCTAACCGAGCTGCAGCGTTAATTAACCAACAGTGCCGTGCATACTAACTACATCGTGCGACGGAATTATTATTCACAGTCAAACATGATGGCTCGTGGTGCGCAAATTGTTTGCGTGTCTGCGATAGTGTGTCGGCAGAAACGTGCGCGCGGACGTCACAAGCCATGCTGGACTGTGGAACGAGCGAAATACGTTTATACACTAGACATCGAGCAAGGTCGAAAAAAGGGAGGGAGCTAACACACAAGCACTGCTGCATTGTAGGATTAGTTCTGCACTAAAGTAATCGTAAGCGAGTAAAGAGATTTTGCCGATAGGCGTCAAACGATTCGGTTAACTGATAGAGTAAACATGAATATTAATCAACAATAGCACAACGCGCCCGCCTACATTTGAGCGAATAGATCTTTACACATATATGTATACGATAGTTAAATAACCATTCGAATAGTTTTGAATTAAAAAAAATAAATATTCACTACCAGTGACTGGCCGGCACAGCAACCTGGCAGTACGTGCGTTAGTCGCTTTCGCGGATCTGGCACGATGGGGATTTTCGCAATTTAAAACAGCGGCCGTATTTGTTTGTTGAGTGAGTGTGAACTACACCGGTCCTGTATCATGTAGCTAGCCTTATGGATAAGTAAGCGATCGCATGACCCAATAGAACACAAAAGTTTGACGCTAGCTTCTTCGTCTCGTCAATTCATCTTATAGTAAAATAGGTTATTTTACCAAATTCTTCGCATCGGACAAAAAGGGGCGGCACTGGAAACGTTTTCGACAGTACATTGCAGCGATACAGACTCGTACCGGTATGTTTCATTGAAGAGCCTCGCGATTTCATGCAACTAGCAGCCTACTCCCGCGTCCTAAATGGATTTGATATTCGCGGTCCCCTAGTGACCCAATGACGCGCGTCGATTCTACTCGGAATTCGTCCCGGAAGTGACGCGATGCGCGCCATCTGACGAGCGATAAATGGAATTATCTTTTGCCATTAATGAGACTATCGTCGTCGTCGTTAGTGTTGTCGTCTCTCCCTAGCCGTAGGTCGCTCAGATCGCTGGTGACTAGTTTCGGTGAATCTTGCTGTGAATGTGGGCCTCCGAGTTTTACTTTTAGGTGGAAATTCTCTACAGTTGTGAGCAAGCGTTAATGTCGTCCCAATGCTCTCAAACCTCACTTCCGGCCACCGAAGCAGGATATAGGATTGACCTGCAAGAAAATAATTATTTAAAAAGTGCCTGCAGTGCCTCTGACGAATTCAGCGGTTGAGACAAATGCAAAAAAATTGTATATGTACTCGGGTTGAAAAGTATTAGGACGCCGAGGTGAACTGTTCGTGAGTGAATAAGCGTCCGTTCGCATTTTTGTGAATCAAAACATGCGAATTTGCAAACAAACATTATGAATTAAATGTATGAAAACTGAATAACGAAATCAATTAAATCGATTAAATCGTAATGACTTTATTAAAAAATGTTCTTATATAATTACAATTTAAAAAAACGTATATTGCAGTGAAAAAAATCGAAGAAATAATTGAAGCTACGTATAAAAAACCATTGACAAGCAACGAACATTTCCCCCTGCAGCTGTTCATTTGTTGGATGACGATATTTGGATTCAGCTGCAGTGCATTCACAGTCTAACTTTCACAGACAAACCACTCAGGCAAAATAAAATGGAAAATAATCAGCCAATTCACTCAAATAAACATGTGAAATATACCAAATAAGATAAGATAAACAATAATATATGGGGAAAATCCTAGTACAATAATAACAGAGTTGCAAAAGGTACAGGCAAAGTCCGGCAAATCGCTCCGGGCTGTTGAATGGCAGCTACCCATCATATGAGCGACACCGTGGTTCAGCCAGAACAACATGGCCTTACGACCACGACACCAAACATTACATCATTACAATAGCTCACTCTTCACTCTTCATGCTCCACGCACTAGGGAGGGGCGGTCACTGTGTGTGGGAGCATGCGGGCGGTGTGGCCATCGACTCTAGGTTCCAACGATCGTTAAACGTCTCGCGATAGCGTCAGAGAAAACCGAGCACGAACAAAGACCGCGTGTGGACACCTTCTCAACTTACAAACATCGACCTTCGAAAGCAAAATCGAAGCTGACACGCGACGGGACATACTTCCCGTGACGCCGGGTTCGCTGTGACGTCGCAAATTTCGCGTACCGCGTGACGCGTTTGCAGTGACGTCGCAAATTTACTGCGTGACACAATTTCTATGGTTTTTACAGATGTTTGTTCGTCGCTAGGTTTCTCGGTTCGCTTCGCGCAGACGCCTCTAGGCAAACCACACTAATACGATAGACCACGAGGCCGTGGCGCAAACAGGTACCCCCATAATGCATTCTGCTAACGCCACCAAGATGTTGGCGATCTTCCGTCCGGCCGCGTTTGCCTGCCACCGAAACACGAAATCGGGTTCACCTGGAAAAGAAGTGATCGTGTGGGGGGAGCTATTGTGCACGTGAGTGGGCGGGTGGGCAAGCGCGTGCGTGGTGAGCAAATGCAGTGCGTCGACTCATGCGTGCCATATGGCGCGAGTTGGTTTTGGCGACGCCGTGGTGAATACAATACCGCGAGAGAAAACTTCAAAGTGAGACGCGAAGATGCGTGATGACTGCGTAGCGGCAACTCGAGCCGGCGTATATCGACACCGCGATTTACGAGACACCACGTACGTATAGGCCTATATTACGTCGGCGCCTGTCACTCCACGTAGAGAGACGCGCGTGCGTGCGTACATGCATTCATGCCTGCTATACGCTAGGGGCTGCCCAGTCGGCTCTCAGTACTACCCTGTCCGCGTACATCACCGGCCATGCAATCCTACCATCGCTAACAACGAAATCCTCGATCTCTTCACAATGCCTACGTGCGCTACCCCCCCCCCCACCACCTTCCCCAGAGAGAGACTTCTGGGAGATAATACCGGCCCTAAGCGTTGCCAGCGAACCTGCCTTCCCCCTGGCAACGAGCGAGCTTCGTTATTAGCAACGCTGCAAACGTGAAGACACGGTGCAAGGTGTCCCGACTGTCGCTGTCCGTATAAAAGGTGACAGAGTAAAAGACACGGCGCCGAGCTGAATCGAGCGTGGGATGACGTCATTGTATAATTAATTATTCACGAAATAATGGCGTTCCACGTCCGCGTTTGTCGATCCGCACGTGCATTTACCCTGATCGCTGAGACGTGCGAGGGCGTGTGTGCGCAGAGTTAACAAAGAGCGAACGCAGAGAAGAAGGCAACAAAGATTAAATCTGCCGTGACTGTTTAATTAGGCATGCGTGAATGGGCGTTTAATAAATAGTCGAAGCGCGATACGCCAGTTGTTTGCATGCAGACACAGGACCAATCTAAATTTGCATTCAACGATATGTTATGGAAGCACTATGCCCTGCTTCACGCGTTCGTCTCAAAACGAAATTCCCAATGAATATTTTGCAGTCACTATTCTAATGCCATGTATATGCAAATAAACTACGCGAAGCCATTGCAATGCATTTATTCATCGGGAATTCATCATCAACACTCATTGTTCCCGCATATTCTAAACTAACAAGTAATAAATTTAGCCGTGAACTCTCGCATCACAACATCTCTGTATGTATTACTGTTGCTATATGCACTAATTCATATTCTAAATCTACATGCTAGCAGAAGGGACGCGTGCTTCGAGTAAATATCGCTAAGCGGTGAGCGCTACGCCAACGTGCATGCGTAACATTATGTGTTGCAACTTTTACTCTCACTCTAACAGGTATACCGAGTGTTAAGTCGCACGAACCGGAACTGCGACAACTAACCTGACATTTGCGGAAGTAGTCGCGCTTCTGCGCTAGGTGGCCCATGTCGCTGTTTTCCGCCATTGCTCTCGCGATCTGGTTGTCAATAAGATCGAGCAGCAGACGGTAGGAGTCAGGACTCGAGAGCAGCTAGAAGGGAATTAACACACTAGATATTAGCGAACACTATACATAGTATTATTATAATTATTCTTATCTTCAATCGCCACATATGCAACGAGTATATATATATATATATATGTGCTCGTCGATATTAAAATTTGTGTACGCGCATACACGCAATAAAAGACGGGTAGTATTGCGTATTTGTACTGCGCGGTCACTCTCACGTGCCATCCGTGGATATTGAGGTTTGATCAGAAGGCTGATCTATTTAGATTGCTCTCCCAGTGTCGCGAATATCGAAGACGCCTTTTCAAAATAACTGGGAAACCAATGTTTGTTTGTGTGCCTGGACACTTCATCCCAAGTGTCCTCATCTGCTAGTTCTCGGCGTTCACGGAGTGATATCTATTGTATGATCGTATATACTACTCGTGTTTCGGTCCTCCTTTGCACGCGCTCAGCACAGCCACTATAGCACACCAACAAGCAAACAAACGCACGTGCACTCCCACACACACACGCTCACGCACGCACAAATATGCACACGAGCGTGCACGCGCACGCACGCACGCCTACAGACTAACGCACACAGAAACATATATATATGTAGACAGAGAGAGAGAAAAAGAGAGAGAGAGAGAGAGAGAGAGAGAGAGAGAGAGAGAGAGAGACGCCTAGAATATTAGCGAACACTATTACATAGTATTATTATAATTATTCTTATCTCCAAATCGCCACATATGCAAACGAAGTTTATATATATTATATATATTATAGTATATATATATATATATATATATATATGTGCTCTCGATCATATTAAAATTTGTAGACGCGCATCACGCAATCAATAAGACGGTAGTATTCGCGTATGCTTGTACTGCGCGGTCACTCACAGTGCCATCTGCGTGGATATTGAGGTTTGATAGAAGGCTGATCTATTTAGATGCTCTCCAGTGTCTGCGATAATTCGCAAGGACCGCCTTTTCAAAATAACTGTGGTAAACCAATTTGTGTTTGTGTTGCCTGGACACTTCATCCCAAAGTGTCGCTCACTCGCGGTAGGTTGGCGGCGGTCACGGGTGATATCTATTGTAATGGATCGGTATATACTACTCGTGTTTGCGGTCCTCACTTTGCACGCGCTCGAAGCATCAGCATCTATAGCAACACCAACAAGCAACAACGCACGCGCATCCACACACACGCACGCTCACCGCACGCACAAATATGACACACGAGCGTGCACGCCCGGCACGCCAGCACTGCCACACAGACTAAACGCACGCAGAAACATATATATATGTAGACAGAGAGAGAGAGCAGGCTAAGAGAAGAGAGAAAGAGCAGAGAGAGATGAGAGAGAGAGAGAGAGCCGAGAGAGAGAATGAAAACACAGCGAACCACCCATGAAAATAAATGTAGAAAAATAGAATAGGGTGTTAAAATTTTGACAGTTAAATATTTTTTAAATGTTAAAATTTTAAAACACCCCTTTAAAAATTCTATTTTCGACATTCAATTTTTCACAGTATATATTATATATGTATATATATCAATAATAGTATATATAAGTATATAATATAATATATGATATTATTATAATATTTTATATATACGTAATATATCACTTCGGCATGTGTAATCATGTGGGATGATAGCGGTGTCGGCGGCACGTATTGTAGAATGTATGTTGCCCGTTGGCGTTCAAGCAGGCGTAGACTCGCGCTTGTGCTACTTCCGCTCGCTTGCGTGGAATTTAAGTGAAGACTGACGCGGTTCTTGGACCTCCGCGGTGCGTGTAGAGTTTGAACTGCCTCGCTTTCGCCACATGCACATTCGCTTATGTACGCTTACACGCCACGACGGCATCGCAAGCCGCACGCACGGCCACGCCCCCCCCCCACACACACAGTAGCACGCACGCACACACTGCGTCCACAGCTTGCCACGACACGCGACACAGAGTTGACAACTCCGAGCCGCCACTGAGATTGAGTATAGCAGCTACGGGGCCCGATTGTAATAGCCACTTTCTACATGTATAGTGCAGGTATGAATACTATATATAATATATATATGAGAGTGATAGCACGTGCGTGAGGTGGTCGCGGAGAGGCGTACCAGATGCCTATCTGCTGGCGCTTTTTCGTGCGCATACATAGCAACAAACGAGATTGCGTAAGCTGGCCGCTAAGTATAATATAACCCGTATAGGGACGTAAACGGTGTTTGTCGGCACAAAATTTGTCGGCGAACACGACAAAATCCTACAGACGGGCTCCTCTCGGTTGTTATAAGTTGCGCAAAGATGTGGTACAGTCTAGTTTCATCAGTATGTTAAGCCAGTAAGTGTGATATATTATATTATATATATATTTATATATATATATATATATATATATTATAATATTATATATATATATATATATAATATATATATATATATAGTATTATATAGTAGTCATTTAAGTAACTGAACAATTGTGTATATCGGATATACATGATTTCTAAACCACTCATCTCTCCACGCTTTGCTTAATAGCCTAGGTGCGCTTTCGTTTGATTTTTAGCACAAAATAATGCCGCGACGCGTCCAGTTCGTGAGCCGATATCTTTGCAGTCGATGCTGAAGCCGAACGTCCGCACGGCGACGCGAGCAGCAGACACAGAGCACTTCTCGTGCGAGCGCATATGCGCGTCGGCGACGTGTTTACACGCCCAGCCTATTAAGATAATACAGATCACACCTGCGTCGAGTGATTCGCGCGGTAACTTGATGGCGGTTCTGTATAGCGGAAGCCAACGACTCCGGATTTATGAGTTATAATGGTAACCCACCCACACACGCCGCGCGCGCTCTAAATTATGGCGAGCGATTCTGAATGCGCTTCGGCGCACCAGCGCATGCGCGTACCGACGAACCTGTAAATGGCATTCGTTTGCTGCCCGCCGCCGGTAAGGAAAATCGCGCGACGAAGCTGGCCCGTGGCTGCGGTAGCGGCCTGCTCACTTAGAGTTGACAACACGCATTAAACGTAATTGGGAAGTCAGAAACTGATAACCGTGTCCGAGCTATAGGTGAAGGAAATGAAAATTGCGGCAATGATGTTATCCACTTTTTTTTTTTTCCATTAGCGGCGAGTAAAGGATTTCGCGTGTTTGGCCGGTGACGTGGGCGCAGACGCGACGCTGATACCGGTGCTTGCGGGAAAGAGAGGACAGTGGCGTCACCAAGTTGGTTGCGGGGGGTGCGGAATGCACAGCCTGTTTGGCTAGCATCTATGCCAAATACTGACATACCCCATATGACGCTCTTTTTATGACACTGTTTGTCAATAAGGAAAGATTCTTCCTATGAACAAATATTGTTGTAATGTGTTGTGCGGACATCATAAGGAGTTTAGGAGCGCTATATGAACGCAAGCACTGATTTCAGCTGTAAAGCGGAAGAAGTTGACAGTCGCCAATATTCGCCAGGAAGAAATCTTCCTATGACAAATAGTGGTCATAGGAAAGGCGTATTATGCGTAAATGTCGCTATTTGTCATTAGATCAAGCGAACACTGGCTGGAATGTACCGGGGTTGACAACCATCACGAGGGGCCGTGATTTTAATTTTTCTAGTTTGTTTATGTCACTACATTGCCATTATATTCAGTCGATATAAGGGAATATACCATTTACAATAAAATTAAGTACAAAAAAACATTACTAAGGATTCAGTTACTGGTCCTGGTAGCGGGAAGAGATCCATGGGGGTGACCCAATGAGGTTACAAGCACCGTGTGACAGCAAACCCTATAGTGACGTCGCTGAGTGGGGAAGCTATCGAAGTTGTACGGGTTGCCGCAATATACACACTCGGGCTCCACGTTTGGCATGTGTTGTAGAGGAAAGTGGTGAGGGGTAATCCGGGTAATTTGGTGCTCCGTATAGAATCGAAATATTACGGAGATGTCGAATCGGGAGTGAGAGATGAAGAGATACAGTGAAGGGGCAAGAGATATAGCGGCGATATAGAGAGGAGTGAGCGAGAGGGAGAGAGAGGAGAGAGAGAGAAAGAAGAGAGAGAGCAGAGAGAGGAGCAGAGAGACAGACAGAACAGACAGAGAGAGAGAGAGAGAGAGAGAGAGAGAGAGAGAGAGAGAGAGAGAGAGACGAGAGAGAGGGAGAGAGGAGGAGCGAAAGAGACAGACAGACAGTCAGAGAAAAAGAGAGAGAAAGAGAGAGAGAGAGAGAAAGAGAGAAGAGAGAGAGAGAGAGAAGAGAGAGAGAGAGAAAGCAGAGAGAGAGAAGAGAAAGAGAGAGAGATTGGGGGAGGTAGGAGAGAAGAGAGGGAGACCATCAAAAGAGAGCTAAATAACGGCAACATCAGCACGGCGTCGGCAGAACGTTTTCAAATTGTGCACCGCAGATGGCGCGAAAATCGCCCCCCCCGGACCGATCTGCAAAAGAAACATCAAAGCGCCGAGCGGCGCGACACAGGACAAGATAAACGATCGCACGATGGTAAACTTTGTCGCCGCGACGGCCGAGATTAAGCGGCATCTTCTCGACGTCACGTGACATGCGGAGACGCGCGGAGATCTATAACGTATGAGCGGGTAATAGCGTCCTAGACGGCGCCATAGTTACAGCGTAAACGGCTACGGGCCGCGGTCCGCGCACCCGGTACGCGAAGACCGAGCTCGTTACCATAAGAGTGACGGAGTGTCGTAACTATGGGCTGCACGACCAGCACGTAGGCAGAAAGAGGGAGAGAGAGAGGAGAAGAGGTGATAAAGAGAGAGAGAGAGAGAGAAGAGAGAGAGAGAAGAGAGAGAGAGAGGAGAGAGAGAGAGAGAGAGAGAGAGGCGGAAAAGAGAGGTCACTCGTGAGTGAGGCGAAAGATACATGTAATGATATACATGATAATATATATATATATATATATAGTATATATATATAAGTATATATATATATATATTAGGTATAGGAGAGAGAGAGAGAGAGTGAGAGAGAGAGAGAGAGAGAGAAGAGAGAGAGAGAGAGAGGAGAGCGAGAGAGAAGTCTCAGTCACGTGAAGACGGCGTCGCGGGAAGCATTCTCGTTAATATTCTCAGGGTGTACGCCGACAGCCGCCGTTACGTTCGATCAAATGGCCACTGAGCTATGAAGAATACATACCTCGCCGCCCCTTCGAGTGTCCATCCTCGTTCCGGCTAGCAGAGTATATTGGCACGCTAACACGATGCCGATTGCCGTCGCGACGCAAGTCGCTGTCATGTCAATAGCCGACCGCGACGGCCGACGACGTTGTCCCAAATAACGAGAAGGTCTGGTCCATGCGCTAGATAGTTGAACATACGAAAAGCGACGTCTTCGAGGACGTGGAGTGAACTGTGTGAACAGCTATAAGCGCTGATAATGCAAGGAATGATAGAGCCGCCGCTATCTGGGCCGTCTGCAGTACTGCGTGCTGCTGCTGCCTGTTACTTGCTGTATTAACTGAGCTGGCTACTGCTGCTGTTATGCTGTTACTGCTGCTGTTACTTCTGTTAGCTGCTGCTCACTGCTGCCTTGTTGAGCTGCTGTTACTATGCTAGCTGCTGCTACTACTGCTACTGGCTGGCTGCTGCGCTGTTTCGCTGATTACTGTTGTCTGCTGCATACTACTGCTACTGCTGCTACTGCTGCCTGTTGCTGTACTGGCTTGGCTGCTGCTACTAACTGACTGCTACTGCTGCTGCTTGTTGCTGTTACTGCTACTGCTGTACTACTGCCTACTGCTGCTGCTGCTGCTGTTGCTGTTACTGAGCTGGCCGGGTTTTTGTTGTTACTGCTGCTGTTAGCCCTGTTATTGGCTGTTACGCTGCTGTTGTGACTGCTGCTACTCCTGCTGCTGCTGGCTAGCTAGCTGCTGTTACCTAGCTGCTGTTACTGCTGTTACTGCTGTTACTGCTGTATGCTACTGCTGCTGTTACTAACTGTTTTCACGATGCGGTGGATGAAGTCGGAGTCCGCGACACACACACGAGAAACGGATCGCACGCACGCACGGCACGTACATGGAGCACGGGCAAATGCGACCGGCGCACGCACCGCAACGTACATGCACGCAGCGCACGAGAATGCAACGCACGCACATCGCGGGTGCGCGTGCCGCGCGACACCCGCTCTTTCTTCTTTCTCTCTCTCACACATACACACAGGCACACACACACACACACACACACAGCACACATACAACCACACACACACACACACACACGGGTACACACACACACACACACCCACACACACCAACACACAGCACGCTACACAGACGAGCGCGCCCGGCCACACACACAGACACACATTTAAACACACACACACACACACACACACCACACATACATACATACAGACATCACACACACAGACACACGCGTGTCAACTGGCAACACAACCAGAGCACACACACACACACAATAAATACT
>NW_014577222.1:343950-350258 GCF_000485595.1 Priapulus caudatus | reverse complement strand
AATGCAATAACACATGAACAGCCAGCCGTGGGTGACGAACCCGTCATGAAAATAAATGTAGAAAAATAGAATAGGGTGTTTTTGATTAAATATTTTATGTTAAAATTTAACACCCTATTCTATTTTTCGACATTAATTTTCACATGTATATATATATATATATTATATATATATATATATATACATATATATATATCACATATATATATATATATATATTATATATAAATATAATATATATATATATATATTTATATATACGTAATACATCAACTTCGCATGTGTAATCATGTGTGATGGAATAGCGGTGGCGCGACCTATTTAGAATGTATTTGCCCGTGGGCGTTCAGCAAGTGCGTAAGCTCGCGCTGTAGTTGCTACTTCACGGCTCGCTGCGTTGGAATTTAAGTGAAGTGACGGCGTTCTGTGACTCCGCGGTGCCGTGTAGAGTTTTGAATCTGCCTCGTTATCGCAACATGCCATCGGCTTAGTACACTAACACGCACGCAGCGGCACGCGACGCACCACACAACGGCACCTGGTGCGCGTCATAGCGCCCGGGACCGGTGGCCCGAGTACGTGTACGCATCGCCTCGCCGCTGCAGCCCTGGGCAGGTCTCGCCCGCCGCCCAGCCGCACCGCCTCCCCACACACACACATAGACGTCCCTGCACGCACACACTGCGTACCACAGCTGCACGACACCACACATAGTTGACAACTCCGAGCGCACTGAGATTGAGTATAGCAGCTACGCCCCGATGTAATACCACTTGTCTACATGTATATGCCAGGATGATATAATCATATATATATATAATTTTAATATATATATATATATGAGGAGTGTTGGAGGCCGGCGTAGGTGAAGCGGTGTTGCGGAGGAGGCGGTACGCAAGGAATGGGTGCCAGATCTGGCGGCGCGTCGACGAACTTTTTCGTCCGCGAGCGATTTGACCAGTAGATGGGGCCAAAGACACCGTAATTGGTAAGCTGCAGCCGTATAGTATATCCGTCTCCCGATTAGCACGAAGGTGACGTTAACGTATCTGTCGGCGAACAAGTGTTTGTCGACGAACAACGCACAACATTCCCTTAAATCCAACACGCTCACGGGCTCACTCTCGTTGTTATAGATTGCGCAAGATGTGTACGAGTCTAGTTGGCTAGCGAAGTAGTGGGCGGAAGCCAAAGTACGTGTGGGTGCATATATTACTAACTATATAGTATGATAATGATATATATATATATAATATATGAAGTGAGTCTTAAATAAACGAACAATTGTGTATAATCGAGTATACATGAGTTTCTAAAAGAACCCACTCATCTCACGCTTGCTTAATAGCGCTAGGTGGGCGGGCCGCCCTAGTACGCTGTTAGGAGATTTTTTAAGGCAGCCACAGAAATGAGGGATCGGCGATCGGCGCGCCCTGCGGGCGCGTGCGGTCGTCCGCCTCCGCACGAGTCTGTGCAGGCGTCTGATCTTCCGAGAGCCCGACGTCGCGCACGGTCGGGGGCCAACGCGGCAGTGACCCAGCGCGGACGAGCAGAAGTGGGCACGCGTGCGACGACGGCAATGCGCGGCGTCGGCGACGTGTGGTACACGCCGAGCTATTAAAGAAATCAGTATCAACAGAAGCCTCGTCATCGTGCGAGTGATTCGGCGGTTAATTGAATAGCCGGTTTGTAAACGAAGCCCAACGGACTGACCGGATTTATGAGTTATAATGAACGCCCCGCCACGCCCACAGCCACGGAGCGATGACGAGGTCGCGGGCCGGGCGTGGCAAGGAGTATCGATTAGCCGAGCAGCGCGAGTTTCTGGGGAACTGCGAGTCACGCTTCTTCGCCCCACCAGCGAGCGCGTGCCGACGACCTGTAATGGCATTCGTTGTCCGCCGCGGAGGAAACTCGGCGACGAAGCTGCCGTGCTGCGATGTACGGCCTGCTCACTTAGAGTTGACAACCGCATTAGATGGGCCACGTAATTGGGAAGGACGACGTCTCAGTCTCCAAGCACTGGTGCATATAACAGCGGGCGTGTGTCCCCGAAGCGCTAATCAAGTGAAACGCGGGGCGAAAATGCGAAAATAGTGCGCGCCAGCAATGATGTTATCCAACTTTTCATTAGGCGGCGCGAGCTAAGGATTCGCCGTGTTTGGCGAGTAGTGACGTTGCCGCCGGCACAGACGCGACGGCTGAATACCAGATGCATTGCGGGAAATGAAGAGGAGCAGTGGGCGTGCACAAGTGGGATTGCGGGGGGATCGCGGGAATGCACCAGCCTGTTTTGAGCTAGGCAATCTATGCCGAATACGAAGCATATGCCGTCGTCCAACGCATATACGGCGCTTGCTGCTTTATGACACTATTTGCTCGCATACGGAAGATTCTCCTATGAACAAATATTAGTTGTACTGTGTATGCGTGGCGCATACATAGGAGTTTAGGAGCGCTATATTATGAACGGCAAGCACCGGAATTTCAGCTGTAAAGGCGGAAGACGGAAGTTGACTCGCAATATTCGCCAGGAAGAATCTTCCTATAACAAATCAGTGTCAATAGGAAACAGCGGTAATTGATCCTGCGTGATGTCGTATTGTCATAGATGACAAGGCAGAACATGCCTGGAGAAATGTACACAGGGTGAAACCACCGATCAGGCAGGGGGATGATGCCGATCTGTAATTTTGCGCTCGAGGTTTGTTCACATAAGTACTGTCACTACTAAATTGCCATTGATATTCAGATGATATTAAAGAGACTTACCATTTACGAGTGGTGAGACGAGGCAGTCGGATAGTACAAAAAAACCAACACATTTACTTAAGTTGCATTGTCCAGATATGAACGCTGCCGTGGTAACGGGAGGAGAATCCCCAGTAACGCGGAGTACTGACACTAGTGAGTCGTCTTGTCACACCTACGGCAACCCGTGTGAGAGCGACCACCGGGCATAACAGGGAAAGGACAGCTAGTGGGGACGGCGTCGGCTGGATGGGGACGGACTCTAACGTCGTAAGTGGTAAGGCGTTGCGCCGCGCAATATAATCGAGCAACCGTCAGGCTCAAGCGGTTTTCGGAGCATTTCGTCAGTAGTGTACTGCAGAAGGACTGTGCACGGGTATCGCACGTTATGCGTGGCTCCGGCTGTCATGCGAATCGAGAAGTATTACGGAGATGTCGAATCATGAGCTGTCAAAAGGCCTGAGGAAAGGTTGTAGAGAGACTACAGATGGCAACGACAAGAGTATGCAATAGCGCGATATAGAGAGAGTGGTGACTGACGACCGAGTGGGGAAGAGCAGTTCATGCGCATTAGTTGACTGACTGTGCGAATAGGAGAAAGAGACACGTGGCCAGGGACCAGGGATGAAAAGGGATGAAGTGGGCTGGTTGGAAGTTAGGGGAGAGCGAACGATCAGGAGGAGCCAGAAAAGAGAGAGAGCAGGAGGTAGAGAGAGAACGAGAGAGAAAGAGAAAGAGAGGAAGCGGCGGAGAGAGCAGACACGAACAGACAGACAAGAGAGGACAGGAGAGAGAAACGAGAGAGAGGGCAGGAGAGATGGAAGAGTAGAGAGGGAGGCGAGAGAGAGAAAGAGAGAGCAGAGGGGAGAGAGAGGGAGAGAGGGAGGAGCGAACAGAGCACAGAACCAAACAGTCACGAGAAAAAGACGGGGCCAGACGATGAACGAACTCGAGAGCGCCGTAGCAAGAGAGGATGAGAACGGCAGCAGGGGTGGAGAGAAGACCAGAATCCGCCCGAGAGAGACGGACGGAGAGCAGGGACGTAGAAAGAAGACGAAGTTCGCAGGGGGCGCCGATCCGTCGGCGCAGCTGGTCGCGGTCGCGTCCAAGGATACTCTGAGGCGGCTGCACGCCGGACGCGCCCAGGCGCTCAGTGCCGGGCGGCTCGACGGAGCGGACAAGCCATCGGCCGGGCGACGGGCGTGCGTCGCGCCACACAGGCCCCCAGCGGCTGACGTTCGCCGCCGCTCGTTGAGGCCAGGAGCTCGAGGCTCGGCCGGGTATGTGGACACCGCTCGCGCCACGGCGCGCGGGTCACGCCGTCTCCCCTGCCCCGCCATCCCGCGTATCCAACTACGGCAGCGCGACGGTCGACGCAGCTGGGGGCGAGCTCAGCTTCGTTCACCGGCAGGCGGAGAAGCGTCGACCGATGCTCGCCGCCGCCTCGTCGCTCGGCACGGGCGCAGAGGCGACCCGGCAGCGGCGGCGACTGCGCCGCGGTCGGCGCACGTCGGCAGCCGTCGGGCGCTGCCGCCGCCGTCAACAACGAACGGGGTCGTGCGGGGGCTGTCGCACGGCGCGCGCCGTCGTCGCCATGCCGCCGCACGCCTGGTGCGTACGAGTACGAAGGGCCTCCCCGGGGACGTGCCGCGCGCGCGCCGCGCCGCGATCGCGTTGAGCTACGCGGCGTCGGTGGGGCCCAGAAGGCGGCCCGGGGCGGGAGCCCGCTGCCTACGGACGAGCTCGCGTCGAGAAAGCTGGCCGCGGCGCGCGGCGGAGGGTCGGAGAACCGAGGAGAGGAGCGTGGGTCCTGACCGGAACGGTCTTCCATTCTCCAGAAGCCAGATCGGGGTCGAGAAAAGGGCGGAGTACGTTCCACCGGCCGCCCGGACGCCGCGCCACGGACGGCGCGCGCCGGCGCCCGCGTACCGACGGGTTCAGCGTTACACAAGGTCGAGCCGGTGCGGCAACATACACGCGCGCAAGCGCGCACACACATCGCACATACATTCAAATACACAAAACGCGCACGCACGCACACACACACACGCGCGCACATACACACGCACGCATGCGTTCATTCTCGCTTGCAGCTGTCGATTGAAAGACAATAAACGTCAATTAATTCTACAAGGAACAATATGTCTGCAAAAAGAGTTTGCAGATAAAAAACCTACTTGCACGTTTTCTTTGAAATCTCAGAAGGCAAAAGTTAGTAAGTGATAATTCTCCTGTGCGTGTGAGTGGCTTTTGATAAAGAACAGCTTGATTGTAAGTTAGCGGAACAGTGAAGATTGCTGTACTTCTCTTATTCCACGACGAGCCGATATTCACCTTCAATCAATGCCCTTGATGTATACAAGCGCGCGATAAAGGAAATAAGTAAATGATATTCATCGGGTTCTTTCATTCGTTCTTTCCCTTTGTTATAAGTTTTATGCGTCTCAGCATGGACGCTAAGAATGAATGAAACTAATGGTCGTGTTCGACCGTTAATTCTCTCTCTCTCTCTCACAATCTCTCTCTTTCACACCAACACACACAAACACCCCCCCCCCTCCACACACACACACACACCGCTCTCGGCGCGTGGTTTTTCCCCCATCACGCACAGCCAGAAACGCACGCGCGCGTTACCGTCCTGCGAATTTATCGCAACGATGCGTTCATGTTAGTCTCACATTTAATGATAATTGACCCAATTTGCCGTCGCCCGATAAACACCGTCAGACTTCGCGTCAACTCGCTTGCCCGCTTCTCATGAGTTTTTTTCTCTCGTAATTTCTGCACTGAGCGGAAGAGAAGAAGCCGCAGGCGCGCATGCGCAGCGATCAGAGGTCAGAGGAGCGTCACGTGGCATTCAGGAGACGACGTGCGCCGTGGAACACATGTCGTCAACAGGACGTCACAGCTTTGTATGAAAAGCGTTATATTCTATGTACAGAAAATATCAACTGCAATTAGTGCGTCGCAATTAACGCCCGCAGCAGACGAGTAGCGACAAACATGCACATACCCCGTATATCACTATAGTCGACAACTGAGAATCATTTCCCTTTTGGATATATGCACCTATAAAATACATCGCTATTCATTACACGATGTTATGAGTCGCATAGACATAGCTACAGGCATACATATACCGAGTACATCGCTGTTTGACCCGCTAACTTTGCATGTTGTGTTCGACTCAGCCGCTTGATAGGTGTAGAGCTTCACACTGTCAAGGTAGCAAGAATAGCCTCCGTCCTAATCCTAACCGCCAATCATGAAGGCGCCAGTGCACTATAGCGGCTTAACCGCGCACGCGACGATAACAAAGCACGACAGAATGCAATATCAGGTGCGCCCAGGTGCCGGGCTTTGGCGTGGCGCGACAAAGCTGTGTGCGGCTTTCAATCAGTGTGGCGGGGCGTTCTAATTCCGCCATGATGCCTGCCGGGCGAGCAACGGCGAGAGCCGCCGCAGCGTATATGCGCGTGTATAGGTGGCGCTACACTCGCGCGTGTGAATATGTGTGTGTGTGTGTGTGTGTGTGTGTGTGTGTGTGTGTGTGT
>NW_014577222.1:341755-343925 GCF_000485595.1 Priapulus caudatus | reverse complement strand
TCTATCTATCTATCTATTTATCTATCTACATACCAACCTACCTATCTATCTATCTATCTATCTATATATCTATCTATCTATCTATCTATCTATCTATCTATCGATCTATCTATCTATCTATCTATCTATCTATCTATCTATCTATCTATCTATCTATCTATCTATCTATCTATCTATCCATCTATCTAGCCATCCATCTACCTATCTGTCTGTTAATATGTGTATTTGTGTATCTCTCAATGAATCGGTCTATGTACCGATCTATCGAACAAAGATACTGAGATGTACAAAATTCGACGCGGGCACTATTGTTGTCGTATACGTTAACACGTTAACATGGCGATATTTGACACTCACCTCGTTTTCCGTCGAGTGGTCTCCCAGCACAGCGCTAATGCAGAGGACGAATGCGAAGAAGCCAGCGAAAATATGAATCTGTTGCATCTTGGTTGCGTAGAGGCGGCGTCGGCGAGAACGATGCTGTGTTTGCTACGGTGTGCTTGAGTGCGTGCGTGGTAGGAAGTGCGTGCGTGTGCGCGGTTCACTCGTCTGTAGCGATGCGAGTTGTCTTCCTGAGTCGGGCTGCACGAGGAGTGTCGGTGACGCTGTGACGGGCTGATCTGCTTTAAGAACTGGAGCCATGCGTCGGCGCGTTTTATAGCGGTGACAGTCGGCGCACTAGCCCACGTGCATGCGCTCCGCTGCGCCGACGGTGCTTCTGCGCACGCCACGCGGCCATAGCGATCTCCCAAACGACGGGGTAGTGGCGGCGTCTTTAATTGCCGTGCCCTTCTGCATCGCTGCTGCTGTTGCTGCTACTGCCGTTTGATTTCATTGTCTGGTCGACGTGGCACCACATGGATTCAGCGAGTGGGAAAGAAGGAGAAGATGAAAGAGCGACGGAGAGAGGAAAAGAAAACGGGAGACAGAGAGCCCGAGAGAGAGATGGAGAGAGAGGGGATGACAGTGGGCCCGAGAGAGAAAGATAGAGAAAGGGAGACAGAGAGCCTGAGAGAGAGAGAGAGAGAGAATTAAAGAGAGAGAGAGAGAGGGAGAGAGTGAGAGAGCGACTAGGGTATATTATACGGGTAATTGGCTCATAGCCTACGCCAGTCCTGGCGGAATACGTGCGTATATGTAATTGCCGGCGGCTTGAAACGCTGATGTTACGATTCTGTTTGTTCGGCTGGCATAGCTTTCCCTAGCGACTCGTGCTGCTATCATACCATCGACCTCTGGGAGAGGCTCATGCGTTTCATTTTTATCTTACGTTCGGAATATACCTTTGATATGTGAGGAAATACAGAATTGTATGTGGCAGCACTGCCCATCAGTATTTTAATAATCATTAGCAATAGACGAATGTGAATTGTGAATGTTTCTGTATCGTAAACCACACCCTGTGATATACACGCACGCACGCACGCATGCAGTACACGCACGCGCACACGTACACGCACGCGCACACGTACACGCACGCGCACACACGTACGGTCGCACGCACGCCCACGTATACACGCACGCGCACAAACGTACGGTGGCACGCACGCCCACGTATACACGCACGCGCACAAACGTACGGTGGCGCGCACGCCCACGTACACGCACGCGCACAAACGCAAGCTCGTCCGCGCGTCTCCATTATGTGATAATGAGAAATAAAAACTTTCGAATGCATATACACCTACATATTTCACATTAACTGTATGCAGAGCGCGTGAAATTTCTAAAGAAACATTTTCGCTTCTCCCGATGAAAATGAAGAAACCCCCCATTGAGGAACGTGCGAAAAGTACTTGTTTGCAAACTGATTAAATTTGCAAAGCCGTGATTAGGGAGACGCAAACATCTCTCGTTCGGTAAACCGACTCGGTTAGCTCAAGAATTAGGTACGTTCTAACGCGCGCAAACACATTCCATTGGTTAACCGCTGAAATTGGACCGTTGAACTCAAGCCATATATGTTGGCGCTCGCCAATCATCGTAGACCCGCGGGGTCTGCAATCTATCCCTTGTCCTTTCTCCACCCCCTCTCTCTCTCTCTCTGTTCCCCCTCTCTAACGCTTGCACGCGCGCGCTCTCTAACCCTACTCCTCCTCTCCACGCCACTCTCTCGCTCTCCCTTTCGCTCTCTCTTTCTCTCTCTCTCTCTCTCTCTCTCTCTCTCTCT
>NW_014577222.1:334470-340302 GCF_000485595.1 Priapulus caudatus | reverse complement strand
ACTACTAACTAGTATTAGTAATACTAATACTAGTAATAGTATTACTTGGTAAATACTCGCAATCGAGTTATTACGCCTTACCACAGTCTGGCCGCTGTTAAAGGCATAATGTTTCCTTTGATTATGCAATGTTAACGAATGCTAGAGTAACTGGCACCTTGTGTAGTTAATAAGTACATTACCTTATAGCCTAGTCCGCAAATGCAGATGTTATAACTCCGCTTTGCTAATCTGAAGGTGCGGGTTTATCGTCTGCCGTCACCCTTGTAAAAATTTGCGTTATGTATCTCTCTCTATCTCATTCTCGGTGTTCTCGAGTCGTTTCGACAAGAGTGAGTGTCGTTAAAGGAATAATAAGTCCATTGATTATGCAATGTTGACGAATGCTAGAGTAACTGGCACCTTGTGTAGTTAATAAGTACATTACCTTCTAGCCAAATACGTATTAGTTTGTCCAATACCACTGCTGGTTACATTACAAACAAGACTTGAAATCGGTTGTTGATATGTATCAACCTATCATTTACATGCCGTAAATGTCATCCAGGAGTCAAGCAATGACGTAAACATTTGTGCGACCCGTATGTTTTGGACACCAGATGAAACGGGGGTGTCAGCGGTGTAACCATGGCCACGAACTGAACATGGAAATAGAGTAAAACACACGTACTAATCACGGACGCATGTGGACAGCCCTGAAAAAGGTCCTTATCACGAGCGTCCATGTTTACGAAATCACTGATGATAGCATTGCGTACGGCCGAACATGCGTGCGAAAATGTCCGGTGCACTATAAATCTGTATCACACCCGCTTCGCCGGCAGCGGTTTGAAACTGTAAACAACAGATTTTTGGACTGCGGATTTCAATTAGACATTTCTTAGTAATCAGCGGTGATATTGGACAAACTAATACGCGTTTGGCTATAAGGTAATGTACTTATTAACTACACAAGGTGCCAGTTACTCTAGCATTCGTCAACATTGCATAATCAATGGACCTATTATTCCTTTAATGAATGCTCAGCCAACTAAACCTCTGACCTGATGCATTTCGGCTTCAGGTGTAGAGGTGTAGGCGCAGGTGTTGGCGAGACGGCAACCTGCGCACACCTATACTGCTAGCGACTCCCGCTCGCCTGCACGCGGGAATACTACCCATTGCTTCAGCGAGTCGGATTCCAGCTGAACACAATAGCAGCAGCAGCAGCAGCAGCAGCAGCAGCAGCAGCGGCGGCAGCAGCAGCAACAGCAGCAGCAGCAGCTGCAGCAGCAGCAGCAGCAACAGCAGCAGCGACCGTTTCACATTCTCGCTTCGACAACCCGCGATTTCAAAAGCAGTTGTTTCGTTCACAGTAATCTACACTTGGAAATTCCTCAGCGCGCGTTTCCATAGCGAAGCGTCGGTTTTTCGTCTGATTGCCGTGTGAGTCGATGGCAGACGACTGGCGTGCGCGTGTGCTGCCACGATGTGCACGCCGGTAGCTAACCCCCCCCCCCACACACACGCACACAATCACGCTCGCGTGATTCACGCGTGACCCGCGAGATATCATGCAATGGCTGCAGGTTGGATATCGCGATGTGATTAAGGCAGAAAGAAGACGTATGGCGACGTCTGAATGCGCTACTAATGACAGACACATGGTGCCGCTGCCGTCAGTGCCTTCTCGTTACTCGCGCTGCCGCCCACCATTTATCAGCAGAGAGTGTAGCTATTATTTGATGAGCCACACCAATTATCACCAGAGAGTGTAGCTATTATTTGATGATCGCCGATATTATTGTGTCGTTTGATAAATGCGTCACGTTGCGCGAATTCTACGCATGCGCACGCTGACAGGCGTAGAACCGCCAGCGAACAAATGGCTGACGCAATGAGACAATATCGAGGACGTGTGGATTCGAACTGATCGAATAACATTCGCCTTACTGATATATTGGCGCTCAGATTTGTTGTTAGCACGAACGTATCATGTATCATGCACAGTTTCAGTTGATGCAAATGGACTGCTCCCTATATAATGACCAAGACTAAAATTACAAAGAGGGAAAGTGGAAATCTACCGCAACACTTGTGTAGGAGAGTGTCGAAAAGTTTGAAGAAAAATGTAAATAAGTATTAAATATAGTGAAATCGCTGAATCAGTGTGCAAGCACAGTCATTGCAAACTCTCTCTTTTCTCGGGTACATTGTTTCGCAAATATAGCCCTATAACTAAAGCAAATATAAGAGTATACTCCTTATATTATAACCATGACTCAGGTGTATGCACCAGACCAAATTTACTGGTATACCCTCTTATACGTCAAAGCTTTTAGAATTGCGCGAGTACATACGCGCATAAACACAGGTACGTAACTGAATTACAGAATTTACAGAATTAACAGAAATTGGAAAGATGTTGTAATAAGGTAGACGTACGGTAAGATGTGTGGTAAGATGTGTGGAAAGATGTTGTAATAAGGTAGACGTACGGTGAAGGAATCATTGATGTGATACTGCTGTAGTGATCAAAGGCTAATTAGGTGCACTGTAATTATATTATACATAGTGATTTGTGTAGTCTTGGAGAAGCCCTTCACGGAGGCGAGGAAATTAGAAATCGACTCTTCAACGAATTTTAATCTCGATCACATTTCGACATTTTTCTTCGATATTGCTCTTATGGCGCCTGTAACACACTGTCAAGCAATCCCACCAGGCGTTGTCTCTGATTTGTATAAACGTTAATAAATTGGATTGCGTAAGACTAGGAGTTTAGTAGCTTATGTAGGCGCGTTAAAAACCACAGCCATCTAAACTACTATGCCGTGGTTTAAAATATTAACACATGCGGACGTGAACTTTCATTACATTAAAACCCAGGCTTGATCGCCCTTCACCACGCGCTTATACAAGCACGCGGACGGTTATGATTACATTAGTCAGGACATATTACTGGTGTTTAGTTGCACATTTCATAGATGCGGGTAATCTGCGCACCACTATCACAGCTCAGCGTTATATAGAACCGTATCCCAACCCCGCATTCACTTGTGCGCATAATGCAAAGCGTGTCTGTTGAATGTGTATATGACCTTGAGTGAACATCCAGCAGCTCTCTATCCTATTGAGAGAGAATCCCGACAATATTTCCAACCGAAAATACGACTTTAAGAGGTTTTGCACAAATATACACAGAGTATTCTGCTAAAGAATATTGACTATCAAAAATATATTCAGCAAGAGAAATCGAATTTCCTTTACATCACATTTCTGATACGATGGCCAACTGTTTGATGAAACGACGTGTAACATTTTTCATGTGGCTTTAGTAATTAACATAATAGGACAGAGGGTCAACAAGCGATACGAAGATCATAAAGTTAGCGCTATCCTTTGATATATTGTGGATGGTGTCGAACCCGTCATGAAAATGACACAGTTATATCATCGTTGGGGGAATGGCGTGGTCGCAGGACGCCATCTTTAATTCATGGTGCCTGGCATCAGCTATCGACTAATAACATTGGTTCTGCTTTATTACCACATCAAACAACCTACCCGTAAACATACCGACTACAATTGCCAATCTAATAGAATTTCCTAAGACCATGGGTTGTCGCTGAAGCAGCCATACCGTATACGACGATAGAAAGAACGACTTACGGCTTGTTAACGACATTAGCTGTTCGTGTATATTTACCGTTCTCTAAACTATCACCTCAGAGTTTCTACTATAGACTATATAAAATACGCATACGATGATGTTAGTCACGAGTTATTGACACGCGTGCGTCCGCATACCTTTCGCATAAACGTGACTAATCAATATAGCTGCGCTCTTCGCGTTCGTTTACTACTGTTCATCTATAAATTAGGTTGTCGTCATACGCTCGAGTTGGACGATGTCTCGTTAGCTAGACGCCCTCCTGCTTCCATGTTTTTTACGGGTGACTGTCGTGCAATTTTTTTTCCGGCAATCATCTCTTACAGTTTACCGACGTTTAACAAACTCTATACAGTGATATGTTACTATGACTGTTACCCACATGTATGCGGCCGCGTGTCTGTTATGAGCAACAATGGCAACACCAAAAAATTTCACGTGGGCGCAACAATAATTCGATATAAGCACTTCAAACGGGTTTCACTATCAAATATTCAGGTTCTTTCGCTCTGCTTCGGCGTGTAGATTCTCCTAGAATTCACCTGATACACATTCAGCCCATGTCGCGTACTTTGCTGTTGTTAGTGGCACATATATAAATTGTATGATGATAGGACAGGGAATTCCAGAGGAGAGATCCCATATTATATATATATATATATATATATATATATATATATATATATATATAGTAGTCATTAAATAACGAACAATTGTGTATATCGGATATACATGATTTCTAAACCACTCATCTCTGCTTGCTAATAGCCTAGGTGCGCTAGTCGTTTGATTTTTAGCCAAAAATAATGCGACGCGTCCCTCGTGACGCCCGAATCTTTGCAGTCGATCTGAAGCCGACGTCCGCACGGCGACGCGCAGCCAGCCGACACACGCGTGCGACGGCAATGCGCGTCGGCGACGTGTTACACGCCGAGCCTATTAGAAATCAGATCACACTGTCGAGTGATTCGCGGGTTAATTGATAGCGGTTTGTAACGGAAGCCAACGACTCCGGATTTATGAGTTATAATGAACCCACCCACACACGCGCGCGCGTGGCTAAATTATGGAGAGCGATTCTGATGCGGCTCTCGCGCACAGCGCATGCGCGTGCCGACGACCTGTAATGGCATTCGTTGTCCGCCGCCGGAAGGAAATCGGCGACGAAGCTGCCGTGCTGCGTGTACGGCCTGCTCACTTAGAGTTGACAACCGCATTAGAACGTAATTGGGAAGTCAGAAGACTGATAACCGTGTCCGAGCTATAGGTGAAGGAAATTGAAAATTGCGGCAATGATGTTATCCACTTTTCATTAGCGGCGAGTAAGGATTCGCGTGTTGGCGGTGACGTGGGCGCAGACGCGACGCTGAATACCGGTGCTTGCGGGAAATGAAGAGGACAGTGGCGTCACAAGTGGGTTGCGGGGGGTGCGGAATGCACAGCCTGTTTTGCTAGCATCTATGCCGAATACGACATACGCATATACGCTCTTTTATGACACTATTTGTCATAGGAAGATTCTTCCTATGACAAATATTGTTGTATGTGTTGTGCGCATCATAGGAGTTTAGGAGCGCTATTATGAACGCAAGCACTGAATTTCAGCTGTAAAGCGGAACGAAGTTGACTCGCCAATATTCGCCAGGAAGAATCTTCCTATGACAAATAGTGTCATAGGAAAGCGTATTATGCGTATGTCGTATTTGTCATAGATGCAAGCAGAACATGCTGGGAATGTACCGGGTGACACCATCAGAGGGGGTGATTTTAATTTTTCTAGTTGTTTATGTCACTACTATTGCCATTATATTCAGTGATATAAGAGACTTACCATTTACGAGTAAAATTAGTACAAAAAAAACATTACTAAGGATTCAGTATAGTCTGGTACGGGAGGAGATCCATGGGGGTGACACCATGAGTTACCGCACCGTGTGACACCAACCCTATAGTGACGTCGCTGGATGGGGAGCTATCGAAGTGTAGGGTTGCCGCATATATACACACTCGGGCTCCACGTTTGGCATGTGTTGTAGAGGAAAGTGGTGAGGGGTAATCCGGGTATTTGTGCTCCGTATCGAATCGAAATATTACGGAGATGTCGAATCGGAGTGAGAGATGAAGAGATACAGTGAAGGGGCAAGAGATATAGCGATATAGAGAGAGTGAGCGAGAGAGAG
>NW_014577222.1:322926-334460 GCF_000485595.1 Priapulus caudatus | reverse complement strand
TATATATATATATATATATATATATATATATATATTGTATTTTCCTCTGACAGAAAGAGGGGAAGAGATATTGTCTTTAAAGCTTATTTTATGCACTTAATTTGGCACCATTTTCTATACTTTGATTCTAATGATATGCATCCATTAGTATTCGTGTAATTTTCTCTTTATAATAAAATACATTTAGGCCTATATATATATAGAGTATATATGTAGAAAAAATACACGGACACCAATAGACAAAAATGGAATCAATATAATTATATATATATATATATATATATATATATATATATATATATATATAATCTTGCAATCTTGCTGTCTGCTATTGCATATTTGTTTTGTCTATAACAACATTTTAAAGAAACTGTCGATCATCTATCGTACATGTAGGGCTCGCATTAAGGATAGCGTGCCTATATAATTTCATGACATAAACTTCACACTCGTATACTGTCAATGTCATCACTGAATGTAGCATTATGTACGATACTTCGCGCGTTGCATGAATTAACGCGTCAATGACGGTAAAAAAGAGACGATGCTTACAAAGTTTCTAGTATGTTTCTAGACAACTTTTAGCTAATAATTAATAGTAGCGGTATCGATAATGTCACCTGTTTCTTGAACAAGTAGTAACGTATTTACCTAGCTGCTGCGTGATACGATCCTTTTCTAAAAACTCTTACCTACTCAAAGTCGGCGATGGTTTTGCTAACGCTATGGTAACTTCACGCACATCAGTCACAACTACGGTATTTAGCTCATGTCGTAGCTTCAATGTTAGCATACACGGGCCACTTTCATTCTGTAGAATCAAACTCACGAAATGCTCCTATATATATGTTCAAATCTGAAATGTCAATCTCGGACTTTCATATCATCAGCGCGTTAACCTTTTCGAATGGCGTTACCTATAAAGCGTACCGCGCGTCTCACGCCGGCCAATCAACTAATGAAGCTCGACTAATCATTTAGCCGTACTAACGAGGAAACGTGTACAACACGCGAGAGCATTCAATATGAGATTAAAATACGGTGACATAATTATTACTGCTAACAATGCGTAACACATTAGCGCTTGCCGGCGACGAACGCGCTGCGCATAGCAACCGCCGCCCACGTGCTGTGGAGGTGAGAGGGGCGGCTGCGGACGCTTGCGCCACCTAGTGGGGCGTCGCGCAAACTACTCGACGAAGTTCGATGAAGTTAAGCGAACTAAAACGGAAACAGTCTATTGCGTTAGATATCCGTAGTGTCGGTTACACGGTCGCTACGTCTTAGATGATACAATCATTTCACACCTTTGAATCGGACGCGGGCAGGGATGACGTGCCTACGTGCCATGAAAGCCGGCATGTCGAAAACATTACATATATTTTTTCTACATATATCGCGAAGCAGCATGCGAACTTCCCATTCGCATATTGAATATTGATACATCCGGTATTCGCATCTGCGCAAATCGAGTTTTACGTTTCCACGCGTCCAGCATGTTTTTACATACACGTCTCAATTTCGATCAAATCCAATTTGTCGGCTAACCGTATGGCCGTTTCACGCGCGAAGTTGCTTTCAGGATGGTTTGGCGTAGAGAACGCAGAGACTACAAAGCTGATTGGCAGAATATAATAGCGACTGATGGGAGACACGAGCGGTTTCTTTGGCGAGTTTCTCGCTTCTCTTCTACTTGCGCGTGGCGGTTGAAATCTCAGTGGGTACTTGGAAAGCTCTTATAGTCTTATTTAAATTTGGTTCTCGTCGATCGCCGCGCCACCACTAGAACAAGTGGCATCCATAGCGATGAACCAAGCGCTAACATAGACATCGCGGGGCAACGGCAAGGACACGACTGTATTTTTGACGTTTGTATTTTAATTTACGTTTATTGCGCGCAGGCCAGACTAAGCGCAATGCTTTAAAGTTGCTTAACCTCGCAGCTAAATGCATATATAGACCTACTGTGTGCTCGTCTATGTTGCAAAACTTCATTAGAACTCATTCAACGCGAATTCTCGAATACTGAATCCTACTATCCCAGCTACCTATATGCTGAGAGCAGCTTTGTAGCGAAGGCCCTGATTCCTGAATACTAAGCGGAATACTAAGACACTATATATTTTATTCTAATTATTTATGTTTTTCAACGCACCGTCGTCGATACGAAACATATTGCGACGTAGTGCGAGCGTGACAGTCCAGAGAATGGCGCTTCGAATTGCCATTAAATGTAAGACGAATCCCTCGCAGCTGGTGAGACATGCCACGCCGCCCCTGGGCTTACTTTGAAGATATCGCATCCTTTTCAGAGCTCGAACACAAAGCGAACGGCAAACAATGCGCGTTTTCTGACAGCTTCCCGCGCGTCCGACCTAGCGTGCTTTAACTGGCTCGCAGTGCCTCCCCGGTTGGCGCGCATGGCGCAAGGGAGCGGCAGCAGAGAACGCGTTATTGTGTTATATACGGCGGAGAACAACTCCTGCGGCGATTCATCATCGTCCGAATATATGTCATAAACGTACGTGATTACATGGCTTCACCAAGATAACTCAGTGCTGAATGCCCCTGTGGCGAGCCAAACCAAACCATGGCTCATATTCTCCATGGGTGCCCACTGGGACCCCAATGCTCTTACCAAGACCTTGCGGAGGCAAACGATACCGCTCTCGGATGGATCCAGTGTTGGCGCAATAAGATATGATGACTAAGATAACTGCCCGTGCGTGCGGCGCCTCATCTACGGCCACGCCGAGCACACACCCGCTTCATCAAGCATGCCGACTACAAGCAACAAGGTGTTTGCAAGATGTATACACATGTATGCATATATACGCACGCGCACACACAGGCACAGACGCACGCATACGCACGCACACACGCACGCGCACGCACGCACACACGCACGCGCACGCACGAACACACACGCGCGCACGCACGCGCACACGTTCATATAGATGGATAAATGAGTAAATCTCTCTCTCTCACTCTATCTCTCTCTCTCTCTCTCTCTCTCTCTCTCTCTCTCTCTCTCTCTCTCTCTCTCTCTCTCTCTCTCTCTCTCTCTCTCTTTGTAAATCTCTCTCTCTCACTGCTTCTCTCTTCCCCTCTCTCTGTCTGTTTTTCTCTTTCCTACTCCTGCGCCCTCTCTCTCTCTCTCTTTCGCGTTCCCATCCTCTCTCTCTGCTCTCTCTCTCTCTCTCTCTGCTGCTGCTGCTGCTGCCACATGCTGCTCCTCTGTGTATGTGTGTGTGTATGTGTGTGTGCGTGTGTGTGTGCGTGTGTGTGTGTGTGTGCGTGTGTGTGTGTGTGTAAATAATAATAATAATATTACTAATCACTGCGTGCCCATCTATGGCCTCCATCTCCGTCTCCTCCTCTGAGCGGCCACAGCCCCACGTTAGACGATTTATTCACCGAGGGAGCGCCGTGAACGAGGCGATAACTTCGGCGGCTACCCATCGCGCACTTCCACGCATATGCCACAGCGTCAGCCAACTACTTTGGGGGCGCCAGTTCGCACTCGCCTAGCCCATGAGCAGGTATTACGGTGGCGACTCAAGAATGAGAACGTTTTTCTGCGTATCCGTGCCTTTGATTTTTGTTATTTCTCGATGAAAAAGATTAGAACTTTTTGCAATTGTTAATTTTAGAAAATTAGAATCTTTGCTGTATCTGACAGTGTGGGTGGCTCGTCCGGTATGCACGTTAGGGGGCGGCCGGGGAATTTTTAGAAGAAGCCTACTTTTTCGCGTAAAATCTCGTTGCAAAGTGGCCATTTCATGTGTATGCCGGGAAAATGTTTGGTTACAGAAAAGATTATAGAAGAATTTTCTAGTTAACAACATATATTATAGTGTCACTTCAAGTGACTCACTTGACTCATAGACTCATAGACTCGTTGACTCATAGACTCACTTGCAACGTCAATTCAGACGGTGGCAGTGTGATTTCTATAAAAAAATCATTTTCGTATGTATGGCCGCCAATGGGCTATGACGTCATGAAACGATCACCCTCCCACACGCGTGACGTCACTCGGTGTTTATTGTCTTGAACTGTGCTTGATGGGGTTGCTGTAATCTGTCCACGGGCGATTTCCCTTATTGATCGACATATCGATTAGGTAGGGGATAGATATGTCAAGTAAGGCAGCGCTCGTTATGGGTTCGCTGATTCTGTGAGGGCACGCAAGTTTTAAATCGGATTCTCGCAAATTTTCGCAGAAATGAGGTTATACATCTGAAATTACTTTGAACTAATAATCTCCGATTGCTACGTAAGATAATGACTGTTTCGACGATGAGTAAGTTTCGAGCTAATTATCAAATTGGATTTAAACTCGTTACCTACATATCATTAACACGTAATAAAATGACACATGCATAGGATCTATTTGCACTTATTTATTTTCAGAGCGCTGCGAGTTTCGGATCATTAAAATTCAGCTTTCAACGGTTCTCATTCAGCGAACAAGAAATATCGTTTTCTGTGGAGGCTTATCTGCTAAGATAGTCAGAGATAAAGATACCCTATACGCTAGCGCCATCTATAGGCACCAGATTGCAAAACAAAACGCGAAATGTGTTATCCCAAGTAACACAATTCGGGAACTACACACGAAAATTCTCTTGGCAGTCAACGGTAACCGACGCACGAGCGCCATCTGCATGTACATTATTATAGGCATAGCGGGGACCCCAGGGCGTGTTGCTACGAGCAATGTGAATATTATAGATGGGATTTTACCGAGCATACGTGCTGTCGGTCCGCCCAGCTCCACTTTGAACGTATAAGAACGGCCGAAGAAAATTCTCTTGGCAGTCTACGGTGACCGACGCACGAGCGCCATCTTCATGTACATTAATATAGGAATAGCGGGGAACCTAGGGCGTGATGCTGAGAGCAAAATGAATATTACAGATGGGATTTTACCAAGTACATGTGGTGTCGGCCCGCCCGGCTCCACTTTGAATTCTCTTGGCAGTCTACGGTGACCGACGCACGGGTACCATCTGCATGTACGTTAATATAGGCATAGCGGGGAACCCAGGGCGTGATGCTGCGAGCAAAGTGAATATTACAGATTGGATTTTACCAAGTACACGTGCTGTCGGCTCACCCGGCTCCACTTTGAACGTATAAGAACGGCCGAAAGAAATTGTCTTGGCAGTCAACGGTGACCGATACACCAGCGCCATCTTCATGTACATTAAATTTAGTGCATGCCAAAAATCCTGGAAATATATGAGTATATCATTCAAATATACATTTAAAGGCAGTAACGATGCCAAACTGCGTCCAGTAGTCGCAGGAACCTTACATGCTAGGGCTCCCGCTTATTCATAAAAATACGCATTGCGATGGGCACTGGCCACATAAATCGCTTCTCGGATACCCCTCTCAATTTTATATTTTATAAAAATATGGTTCCTCTCGGCAGATATGGCGGATGCGCGAGCATAGCTTGAAAAGCACAGCCAAAATTAGGGAAATTAGGAAAAAATTGGCAAATGTAGAATTGACTGAGATCTAGGTCAAACATGCACAGTACGTGCGAAAAAGTCGAGTATGTCATACATTTAAAGACCGTAACGCAGTCAGGCTGTGACTAGAAGGCATTCACCACCAGGCATGCTTCATATTGGGGCTTCTTTTTGTTCATATAGAGAGCTGATATTATGGGTATTTATACAAGTAACATTTATCAGATAACTCTTCTACAATTTAAAGGAATTTTTATTACAAAATATGATTTCTATCGATTGTAACTGCGCATGCGCGAACACACACCTTCACCTGTACAACACAACCAAAGTTTGAAATCGGCAAGTGTTCGCACGTACACAATACCTGGGAAAACGAATAAGTCATAAAAATAAACATTTGAAGCCACAGAGCCATTGAGTGACACAGCCAGATTGTGTCCAAATGTTATCTGCCTAACGATATATGTGCGGTATTTCGTGGCTTATATGTCACGTTAATTTCACAAAATATCTCAAAAAACCACCTCGCGTCGGACCATATAACTCGATATGCTCGATGTAGAGGCATTAATATGACTAATATATGTTTTCGTACGCTATATTATACATCTCGATGCTATATAGCTTCCAAGGTATACTGTAAGCAATACTGATAATACGGTAGGCGTGGATATTTGGAAATACAATTTGATATGTAAAAACTGCCGTCTCTATTTAAAAGAGGTGTTTTCTTTTGGCAGGGCCTTTTGTTTACCTATTGTTTATTCATATTCGGATAAGTAGGACCATCAACATCAATGTATACTATATGGCCTATCAGCTTCAGGCTGTTCAATTAGATCTCTATGTCACAATATGTCTCCGCACGCTACTGAGATGTAACCGCTCCTTTGATCAACATTTCAACTTTATTCCTAGTATATTATGTTTTCAGCACCAACCCACACGCACTACGTACGTAAAATGTGTTTAAAATAACCCGAAAGCTGTCAAGTGCTATTAAGTTTACTTTATTTTATTACAGAAAGAAAATAGAGGATATATTTATATTAGATATATATATATATATATATATATATATATATATATGTATTTATATATATATAATTCCAGCACGTCTGTAAGTACCAACAGTAGAGTTCTATTACATGGGCAACGCAGAGATTTTATCCATAGCTAGCGCAGTTGAGAGGTCACCGCACGCGAAACCAGCACTGCGTATCAAATCTATAGCCTCACAAAACTCAACGAATTCGCTCATTGTCTACCGATTGACATATACCGTTATAAAAAACAAAATATTACATTTCGCTTTGTAGTAGCGACATCGAAATATAGCATACATCGACGACAGCAGTAAAATATCTACAAATATACAGAAAACACGTTTTAGTGAATCCCGACCTGTAGTAAAAACCCAAGAATGAATTCCTTTCGGTCAGTGTGTGGTTAGGCTTGGAGGCAAGCTGTAACACTCCTCTGGCACATCGAACGTGCCGTTATATATGGCCGGTGTACGGTAAAGCTTCGAGTAGTCGACCAGACTAAGGCTAGTTCCGCCTTCGTCCGTCGGTGGCGCTGTCTCTAGCAGCATGACCGGGTCGTAGCCCGTGTCAGTGTAGAACCAGTGCCAGAACTGACGATAGACTCCGAAATCCGGACAGCGCACGATCGCCAGAGGTCGCTGCGAGTGCATGTTGAGCGGAGAGTTTCTCGCTGTCGCCTCGCACACGCAGCCGCCGCGAGTCATCCAGTCGGACGCAGGTGGCGCCAGCATCGGGTTGTACTTGAGGCAGCGCCACTCACCGGAGGGTTGGCGTAACACCTGCACCATGCCGCGGCGTGTCAAGATGGCGTCGATGAAGGTGCCATTGGGCAGAAACATGCGCGTGAGCTGCTCGTAGCGCCGCTCTGCCGGCTGGTACACGTAGCTCACCTGCGTCGGCATGGCGTCGGGTCGGTCGACGGGGAACGACAGCTGCAGCATGTACATCTCGCGCGGCCAATCAGGAATCGTCACGTGCGCGCAGCCCTCGACCGAGAGTCCCGGTATCGATGGTCCCGCCATCTGTCGGCGCCCGAAGAGACGACCTCTCTTCGTGCGTAGCTCGCCAGCATTCGGCTGGCTCCTCATGCCTGCGTGTTTGCATCCTCGCGGACCGCAACTCTCCTTGTTGACGGCGCACGTCGATATCAACGCTGGCAGCATGCGCTCCGCATCCAAGTCGCGCGCCGAATCGAACGAGGCGAAGTGAGCCATCGAGAACTGCCCAATGATCGGCAGCTTAGCCGGATTGTCGGAGCCGACCTGCATGTAGCGAACGGGCGCGCCCGTCTTGTGGTCCGTCCACAGCCAGAAGGGCTGACGCGCGCCGCCGCAGCGCCACATGCGCACGCGTCGGTTGAGCAACGTCTGGTGGTCTCTGCAGGCGCAGTGCCACGTCGAGAGCCAGTCGGTGCGGGGCACGCTCCAGGATCCTTGCTCGCCGCCGTTGAACGGACCCAGGCAGGACATGCGCGTCGTGTCAACGACGTAGACTTTATCGCCGAGCACTAGCAGCTCGTCGCTGGCGCCGACGCCGCCGACGCTCCCCGTGCGCACGAGCATCGCCTCCCAGGTGGCGTTGTAGTAGACGTCGGCGACGACTAGCGGCTGACTGCGGCGGAATGGCGACAGGAGAAGCGTCGACGTCCATGTTTCGGGAAAAGCTTGTGGGCGCGAGCCGGGTTTGCAGGCCTGCAGGGAGGGCGGGTCGGCAGCTGGGAAGTATCGCACGGGGGAAGATTCCCGCAGGAAGGCAGCGTAAATCTCGCTGTTGCCGCTCCGGCCCACCTCCTCCTCCTCCTCCTCCTCCTCCTCCTCCTCCTCCTCCTTCTCCTCCCCATCGTCCTTCTCCTTCTCCGCGGCGACCAGCCAATGAGCGAGAGACGGAGTCTTCCACATAACGGTCACGTGACAGCGGCCGACGTCGAGGGCGCGTCCGCAGTTCATGTCGACTTTCATTAGCACCACCATCGCCTCTTCTCCTGCTTCTCCTTTTCCCTCTTCTTCTGCTTCTCTTTCCTCCTTTTCTCCGCCTTCCTTCCCCGCCGTTTCGGTCCCAACCGATACGGCCAGGTAGGTGTCGCCACTGTTCCGAACAAAGGTGGCGCTGTGCGGCAGCAGCGAACTTGCGTTTGAGCGAAAGCAGTCCCACTGCGCGACGTAGACGCCGCTAGAGGTCAGCACGTGTACGTAACCGTTGGGCGTGTCGACGACCCACACTCGGTCGCACGCATCTACCACGAGCTGCTCAGGCGAGCCGACGCGCGGCGCATGCGCACTTGAGTCATTGTCGGCGTCGGCGCCCCAGACGGCGACCAGCGTCTCGTTGACTGCGAACTTCAGCACGCGATGGTTGCGTCCGCTGTCGGCAATGTAGAGGGCGCCGCGCGAGTCCCACGCGACGTCGGTGACTCTGTCAAACTGCACGGGGTCGACAGCCGAACCGGGCCGCCCGCATGTGCCGACGACGCTGCTCAGTTTGCCTCTGTACTGATCGTCGACCAAGAACCGCTTCACACAATGATCGCCCTCGTCGGCGATCCACACCTCGGCGGTGCTGCCGTCTGGCGGCGGTGACCTCACCTTGATGGAGTTGGGACGCACGAGGCTCTCGGAGCCCCAGTCAGCGAGGAAGTTGCCCGCGCGTGTCCAGACGGTGACGCGGGCTGGTAGCGTCTGCAGAAGGAAGATCATAGAAGCACGTCCGGCGCGCGCCGACGTCCCGAGGGCCAGCGACGTGGCGTTGCGCAGGTTGAAGTCTCTGCGCAGCATGTTGCGTTCGAACGTCTCCCCGCGTATGTAGACTTTCAGTTGGGCGGGTGGCTGCTGCTGCTGCTGTTGTTGTTGTAGCTGCCATGCTGGCATGTGGTACATGCTGGCTCCTGTTAGCATCACGAGTAAGAAGACCAGCCTAGCGTTGGCCGCCATGACTCTGCAACGTAGAGTATGTGATTAATGCAACGTTTCTCCCTTATGGGGTACCAGAGAGTGAAAAGAAGAGAAAGGAACGCCTCTTTCTCTCTTTTGGTTTCTCCTTCTCTCTACCTTCTCTCTCGTTCTTTCTTTCTTTCTTTCTTTTGGTCTTTCTCTCTCTCTGGTTTACCACCCAATCTCTATATCTCTGATAACTGTCTATTTTCTCTCCTCTTTCTCTCTATCTCTCTCGCTTGCTCTCTTTTACTTATACTGTCTCTCTCTTTCTTTCTGCTCCTCTGTCTTTCTTTCGCATCTCTGTCTCTAAGTCTACTTCTCTTACCTTCACAGTGGTTCGATCACCTTACGGGACAGAGCACTATCGGTGGTCCATCTGAAATGAATAATGCGTACGACGGCTTTTATATGAATCAGCGTGGAGGCCGCTCTCCTATGTATGTCTATGCGTGAACAATTATCCAATCTGATTTCAGGTTATCACGGCTGCTGAGAACTGGGCCGCTGTTTACTCTGGCACTGTTTATTTACGTCAGGCGTCCTTCCCCCAGCAAGGTTCCGCTGTCTGTAGTCTACTGTTTAAAAACGTTGAAAATACGATTCTATATTAACACACCGCATGTCCTGCTTTTGTATCCTTGTAATATAATCGTGACAGAGAGCTTACGCGGCACGAACAATTCACGCATTAATCATGCAAAACGCAAACACTCGGGAGGGCGCCCACCATCTGGTGAACATAACCGGAATTGTACACTGTGCGTTCGCACGTAGCGATTTGTTCTCTCAAGATCATCATCGCCACCCGAAGGTGAATTTACTTCCGGTTGATTAGATTAGATTTTACATTGTTTAGATGCTCGGACATCAGTTAATGCTCGGAGCAAAAACTTGGTTGTATCAGGCACAGGATCCGGTAGTATCCTTGGTTATTGCTCCGCAGCCGATGTCCGGCCTCGCGTATCTAACGGCTCCCGCCTTTTCGTGTATTCACACCGTTCGAGTAAAACAACTCAAACGACCATGAACAGGTTTTTTCTAGAAAATAAACAGGATTATTCTCGTTCGTAAATGTCAATGTTATTTGATAACCAAATACTGCTGCTTCTCTCTTTTTATCGTAACTTTCACCGCTTTCTCTCCTATGTGTATACAATTTGTTTCAACAATAATTACTTCCTAGAAATTATTAATATGAATTCATAACGTTCCACAAGGGCACCTTATGAGGGAAGCACAATTTTTACCATGCAGTTCCGTATAAAACATTAATTACTAGGCCGTAACATGTTAAAAATAGGATATAGAAATTATATATAATAATATCAATTTGCATTCAAATAATTAAATTTATCAATAACCGGACCACAAATTAATGTGACATCTACTGGGTTATTAAATAATTATTGCGTGTAATAGAAATAATAATTTTAGGTGGAATAATTACACATTTATTTACTGTAAGAAAGCAACATAATCAATATAGAGATCATTATATTAAGTGCCCCCCACATCTGTGTCGCAATATTGCTTATAGACAATAGGTTGCTTATATTAAAAACGTGACTTATGGTCAATGTCTGTAGGTGATAATTACACGTATGTAAAAGATATAACTTATTAAGGAAAGAAGCGATATGAGACAAATATTTAGGAGAATATAAGGACGATGATGAAATGGATAAAAATGTTAGAAATGCTAATAATATTAGTTTTGTGTCAGTTACCAACAAGACGATAGATGGTCTCTATCCGAGATTTGTGTCACTAGATGGCAGCACGGCACGATAACAGAGATTGTGCACGCAGTATTTTCATCGATATATATAGATAGAGCTTCGCTTAAATTTATAATTATCATAAAACATAGTAATAATGTTTGATATCCTAATCATGTTGAGATTTCTTTTTTATTATAGAAGGACAGAGCAATTTAAGACCAACGTTTATAGGTTTATATTTAAGCCCGTGACTAATATTAGCACTAATTGTCGTACCGACAAGCACCCGGCAGTTAGATGCGATATGATATGACTACTAGGCACTTAGGATATGACTACTAGGCACTT
>NW_014577222.1:319192-322901 GCF_000485595.1 Priapulus caudatus | reverse complement strand
TAAGTGCCTAGTAGTCATAATTAAAGTGCCTAGTAGTCATATCATATCGCATCTAACTGCCGGTTGCTACCGGCAACGCATGCGCCTAACTGCTATGATAAACATCGCCATCTGCCGGGATCAGCATAATATGCTCCTCTTCTATCATTAACTTCAGACGTACTTCAGATCGTATTAATTTTTAGACGTACGGGTATCGGTGCCATTGAGGTTTCTGGAGAGGTAAAATGCATGTAGGGCCTACGCACGGCAGCTTTTACGTTAGCAGTGACGCGTACAACGAGCCATATATAACACGCACAGTTTAACGAATTTAAATCATTTATCGACCCATAATCATGCCGCATTAAAACAAGGATCAGTACATTTGCCACGCGACGAGCGGTTGGGGGAGTAGGTAAATGAGAAAATTTAATTTAAATTTTCGAGAGTTTTCGTAAATATTTGTCCTCAATATCTTGACGGTTTTGAATAAAAAACGTATCGAACGGCTCAGGCGTATATCAATATTAGCACTGCTGCCGGGGCTGGGCAGACCTCATCTATGTATCTCATGCCAGGAACGGGTTACACTTGTGTCTTATTCGACCGTCGAATCTAGATATGATCAAAGTTTTGATGCTATACGGCTAATAATTCAATCGAGATTTCAGATGATGCAGATGACGTTGAACTATAAATTGTAACAGCCATCATTAAGCAATAGGTTTTCTCACAGGCTGGTGATACACGATAATGTCGTTACCTCCCCGCCTCTCCTCTTACTCACCGCATGTTTCCCTCCACCCCGCTTCTCCCCTCCTTTCCCCGCATCATCTTCCCTTGAGCAGCCCTTCCTCCTCGTCTCTCCTGCTTCTCCCTGTATCTCCTCCGCATCCCCGCGGCTTCCCCTCCTCCCGCCTGTCCTCCGCCTCCCTGCCGCTTTCCTTCCTCACCATCGCTCCTCTTCTTTACTGCCTTTCCTCATATCCTCCCTGGCTGTCACCCTCCTCCCCGTCTCTCCTCCGCATCCCCGCCGCTTCCCCGCCTCCCCGCCGCTCTGCGTCCTCCCCGCCTGTCTTCCGCCTCCCTGCCGCTTTCCTTCTTTCCCTCCGCCTCTCCTCCCCTTCTCTTTTTCCTCCCCCCTCCTCCTCCTCCTCCTCTTCCTCCTCCTCCTCCCCATCGCCGTTTTAAACCGTATCATATCGCGTGCCAATTAAATCAAATCAAGCCGGCTGTCACCTTGGCGCGTGTGCATGCGGCGGTGCGGTGACTCCCTTACAACTGCAGTGCTGGCGCTTGCTGTAATGACGCGTGTGTGCGGCGCGTGGCGGTAGCGACAGCGCCACTGATATCGCTGTGACTGTGTTTCATTACGATAGTCGGCGTGTGACGGCAGCCTGCTCGCCTGATGGATCTTAACTATATATATCGCGCGAGAGAGAGAGAGGGGTGGGAGAGAAAGAGAGAGCTGGGGGGGGAGAATGGGAGTGAGCGAGAGAAAGGAGACGGGGGCGAAAGATAGAGGGAGATAGCGATAGAGAGTGAGAGAGGGGCGAGAGAAAGAGAGCGCGCGCGCGAGAAAGAGAGAGCGAGGGGAAAAAATGAAGAGAGAAAAGAAGAGAAAAAAAACAGAACGAGAGATAAAGCGCGCCAGGAAAGAGAGAGAGAGAGGAGAGATAGGAGAGGGGAGAAAGGAGAGAGAGAGAGAGAGAGAGAGAGAGAGAGAGAGAGAGGAAAGAGGAGAGAGAGAGAGAGAGAGAGAGAGAGAGAGAGAGAGAGAGAGAGAGAGAACAGAGAGCGCATTAATGTCGAGTTTATGCATGCGGAGTAAATAAGGATTTAAGTCAATCAAGTCGTAAGTTTGTCTTCCAATCGAGGAGCACGTGTTTTTTAGCAACTCTCCACAAGATGATTCACTCAGCAAGACGAAATTATTAATTACGAAACGCTCCGTCCCTTTAATATTTTACAGGGCATCAATGCATTAATGCAGAGCTCAGCCATGCGCTTCATATAAAACTGCTGACGGTATAATGATGCGTACAAATGTTTGACTATACGGGCCAAACAAGCAGCCCTCCCTAAAATAGTCCAATCCGCATAATTAAACATTTACATCCATCATACGGTCATACCAATTAAAATAATTACGCGGCGTCTCGGCCCTACATTGTTGCTGGAGATTTCCTTGCCTTGCACGATGTGAAGCAGACGAGGCGCATGTGCAGTGGCACCCGGACTGATCAAAGCGTGTGCGCTGTGACTCCGCTGTATAGATTGTTCAGATTCAGATTCAGATTCATTTTATTTTGCACTTTTCATTCATTTTTACAGATCATTTCAGATAGAAGTAAAAAGGGAGAGAAATAAATGATATTATAGAATCGATAGGTTTAAGGTGAATGTGCGTAGTGGTCAAAGTAGCAATAAGCTTTCGAGTTGACCACTACCATAGGTAATAAAATGTCTGAGGGAAAAGTACAATTAAACTAAATATAGGAAATAAGAGGGGGAAAAATATATACATACATACATATATGGAACAGTATCTAGAACAAAAAATACAATTGATGTAATAAGTAACAAGAACAAGAAAGCAATGATAATATAATATATAACTAATTTCAGCAATGATTGTAGCAATTCAATGGTTAGCGACGGAGTGAGCGCCGCCCTCGTCCGCGACTTATAGTCGTGCTTGCACGCCGCCGAGCGAATATAGCGACGTCTTATGCAATCATCGTTGAGCGACGTCGTACGTCAGGACGGCGTTGTTCTTAAGGCAACTTAAAGGCAAACTCTGCTCTAATGTACATGTTTAATCTGATGCGTGATTAATGTTTAACGCAAATTTTCAGTTGAAGTAGTTTTAAATTATGCTACACGAAAACACTGCACAGTTCAATATTTACTAGAAGTGTTTTGTAAAAAAATGTTTCAAAACTCTAGTCCACTACACGCGTATCCACCGATGACGCTGCGCTTCGCATCTTTTTTAAGTTAATATTTATATATATATCTACTATATAATAGTGGAAAGAGCCGAAGTGTCGTTTTCCGTATCTCCTCCGAAACCGTGCCGCGTGTGCTCGCGCGAATCGAGCTGGGGCCCCTTCTGGGCGTTTTCTAAAAAGTTATGTGCCCGAAGAAACTTCGGCATTCATCGGAAACCCGCACCAAAGCAGAGTACGTGAATCAACGTGCTCTCATCGGAAACCAGCACCAACTTTTAAGATCGCCAAATCCGCATGCGCAGTCCAATCAGAGCATGTGAATCACCTGCTACCGCAACGTCCACTTGAATCACGGCGTCGACGAAGACGGCTTGGAGTAAGTCTCGATTTTCATGCTTTTCAACCTTCATAATTTTTTTCTAAAGCTCACTTACTTCATTTCTGGTATTTCCTGTACATCCAGCATTTGTCAATAAACACATATCACACAGTGCCATGTCATAAAATACTACAAAATACTGTACACTATACCAGTGATAAAAATAGGAGTCCGCATCCCTCATAGGATGAAACGATAGGACGAGGGAGCTACCGGTTTTCCTTTTACTTTCGTTCTCCCCTCCCAGGCGCCCGTCACTCCTACGCAGTCATAAACATGCTCCACACACGGCATCGCTTCGCGCCATACAACGGTAGGTGTAACCGTGCCCGCGCTTAGACGCCGTTTCGATTGTCTAAGACAGGGGTGGGCAAACTGCGGCCCGCGGGCCGCA
>NW_014577222.1:316758-319182 GCF_000485595.1 Priapulus caudatus | reverse complement strand
GTGCAGCATGTGGCCATATATATATATCAGAATATATATACGAATTTCCCACGTTTATTGAAGTCACACTCCTTCCCTATTATCTACTTCTGATATATATATATATAGAGATAGATAGATAGATAGAGAAAGTTATAAGGACATGATTGTACTTTTGCCTCTGTTTATTGCATACAGAGCTGTTTCGTATGGAGCGAAGGCTCCATACTCATCAGTGCCTAATGGCCCTGTCACACCTTGACGATTTAGCCAGCGTATGCCGACGTATCAAAATTCATCTAAAACGCTGGCATACGCTGAACTATCGATGTTTTTTTTAAATTTTGGGCGTATACATAGCGTATTCATAACGAGTTGGAAGTAACTTATATAGAACGTTTCGATAACTTATAGATAACTTATACAAACGAATGCTTAGCGTGTTGCCGGCGTTCACAACTTATGCCCAACGATAGTCTAACTTATGCATAGCGCGCGGCAGCGTATCGCCGACGATCACGTGTCGTAGCTTATAAAAAGGCTGCCGCTCGAAGATTCAAATCATAACCGCACTAGACATCGCAGTATCAACATCACCGTCGCAGACTATCACATCACATCACATCACATCCCATCACTATCACATCACATCAACATCAACATCAACATCAACATGTCAATACCATTTTTATATAACAATTCCTCTAAACGCTGCCAATACGCCATTATACGGTAGCTGTAAGTTAGAAACACGTTCAGTAAGTTCTGTGATCGTCCGGAACACGTCGAATACGTCTACATACGTCAATATATGCGTTGGAGATAAGTTACACATAGGTTCAAAGCACGTTACTCATAGGTTAGAAATAAGTTTTGGGTACGCTAGACATTATCTCGACGTATTTCGACTTATGAGTAACTTACAAGTAACGCGTGTGAACGTGTGTCAACGATCGCATAACTTACCTACAACTTATGGCCCGCGTATGCGGGACGTACGGGCATACGCTGGCATACGTCGGAAATTTGTGTGCATGCACGACCTCGACGACCTCGCCGTACTACGACGAATACCAGCGTGCTTCCGCGTGCTCTTAACTTATACAAAACTTAGTGGTTTAATTAATTATAGCAAGTATCTACGCGCGGTGTCGCACAGGCTAATATACGCACGGCTATGGGCGGTAAGAAAGTGTATAATTAAACTATCATATGGCGCGAACGATTTGAGTAACATTTCTAGAAATCTAGATACCCATAGACACATGTCTTAGCTATAATCTCTGTAAAATTTGAGTTTATTGAAGCCCGATTAGTCTAATTAATTACTACGGACCATTGTACAGCGTATCCATACAGCGCTGTACTTGAGCGGCAGCGGTGTGGATTCATTTGGAAACAACATGGCGTCTCTTGTCAGCAGCAGGCTAAGGAACAGAAGAATTGCAATACTTTATATTTCACAGTTAGTTTCTTATAGATTTACTATGTTTTATGTTTACCATAGATAAAACCCCGTTTGCCTAAATAATACGTATAGGTATATAAATATAATTTCACGATTAGCTTATTAGGCTTGAAATGAGAGCTAAACTAAGTAGAAAGCTAGGTCTGAAAATTATTACAAGAATACTTTTAAATTGTTGAATATCGGTCATCCTTTAAACCCTTTCAGTATTGGTCTTCTAGCTTATCAAAAGCCGCTTAATAGAGTTAATAAATAATAATAAGTATGTTCTAAAACAATTTCGTAAATAAATTAGAATATCGTGTGATATAGCATTGGAAAATGTCGAGCTATCTTTAATGGACATTTGATCATTTTATGGATCAGACGAAAAGAAATTGTTGTTTAATTGTAATGATTCATTTTATGCGTGTGCTATTAGGTAATGCTATGTACATAAAATAATTAGCTCCATTGTAGATTCAGGTAACATGATTAGTTTTAAAAAAAACTACAATCCTGTCTATTGAAAACGGAAATCATGGTTCTGTTGTAAAATTATATTGGACACAAACCCACATAAACTCACATATATACTCATCCACACATGCACGCACGCACTCAGCCACGCACACGTGTATACACAGGAATGTGCGCATGTATGCGCACGCACGAACACGCACGAATACACATACACGCACGCACGCAACCGCGCGCGCACGCGCACACACGTACGCACGCGCGCACATGCGTACGCACTATCCGAGCAGGATTTAGGGCTTCTCTATACAAAGCCACTTCATTGCTTCATTCTCTTTTCCGTTCTCTTTCTTCTCCTTTTCCCATCCCCTTCCTACTCCTTCTGCGACTTCCTGGCTCTTCGATACATGCCCATCCTCGTTATCATCTCTCTCTTTTTAGTTAGTCTCGTGTTTCTTTCCGCCACACACATACACACACACACACACACACACACACACACACACACACACACACAC
>NW_014577222.1:306900-315638 GCF_000485595.1 Priapulus caudatus | reverse complement strand
CCCAGATCTGCAGCAGTCAATATTACTAGCAGTGTTTTGTAAAAAAATGTTTCCAAACTCTTAGTCACTACACGCGTATCCACCGAATGACGCTGCGCTTCGCAGCTTTTTAAGTTTAATATTATATATATATCTACTAGTATCAAATTAGTGGATAAGAGCCGAAGTGTCGTTTTCCGTATCTCCTCCGAAACCGTGCCGCGGTGCTCGCGGCGAATCGAAGCTGGCCCCTTTCTGGCGTCGCGACTAGATTTCCGCTATCGTTAGAACGCGATTTTTCCATCGTAAAGCTGATCTGTTTTGAGGCCATTTTCTAAAAAGTTATGTGCCCAGAAGATAACTTCGCATTCATCGGAACGCGCAACCAAAAGCAGAGTAGCGTGAATCAACGTGCTCTCGTGGAAACGGAGCACCAACTTTTTAAGCGAATCGCCACAACCAAAATCCGCATGCGCAGTGCCAATCAGAGGCATGTGAATCACGCTGCTACCACAAACGTCCAACTTGGATACGGCGTCGACGACAGACGGCTTGGAGTAAGTCGTCGATTTCCATTGCTTTTCAACCTTCTGAATTTTTTCTTAAACCTCACTTACTTCATTTCTGGTATTTCCTGTACATGCCAGCATTTGTCAATAAACACATATCACACAGTGCGCTATGTCAATAAAATACTACAAATATACTGTAACACTAATACCAGTGATAGCAAAATAGGAGTCCGCATCGGCTCATAGGAGTAACGATAGGACGATGGGAGCTACCGGTTTTTCCTTTTACTTCGTTCTCCCCTTCCCCAGGCGCCCGTCACTCGCTACGCAGTCATAAAACATGCTGCCAGCACACGGCATTCGCTTCGCGCCATACAACGGGAGGTGTGACCGGCCGCGGCTTGGGACGCCGTTTCCGATTGTCTAAGACAGGGGTGGGGCAAACTGGCGCCCGCGGGCCGCATCGCGGCCCTCTACGGGGTTCTGGCGGCCACGCGGAAGCCTGCAGCAAATAAAAAATATAAAATAATAAAAATATAAATTTTTTTTTTTTTTTTTAATAATCAAATAATTTGTGGGTGAAAAGTCAACCATGCTTGTGCTTGAAACGCGCGAGGTCTGACTTTTTCATTGTCATATCAGATAGTGTTCTACATTTGTCTCTGTTCCGCTCTGTAAACGACATTTCAGCTAAATTATGGTTCAGGAGATGGCGCCTTGAGGCGAAACGCACGTATTATCTTAGAGCGGCACGCGCCCGATTTTAAAGGTGGGCGGCCCTTTGACTTTTCATGCCCCTGATGCGGCCCTCGCTTTGAAAAGTGTTTTGCCCACACCCTGTCAGAGGCCACACATACCACACTATATATGCCATAACCGGTTTGATATTGTGTTTTAAGTATTAAGGTGTTTTTGCTCACGGGTTTTAATGATAATATAGCTTATACTAAAATGTAATTAAAGGTAATATAATAAGCATTTAATTTGGTGGGGCCTTCACCTAGCATAGCAAGGCCACACTAAACGCACGTACGGCACGCACTGGCACAGGGGTCCCACGGCCACGCGGCACTCCCCAACCATTGCTGCTGCGGTGTATAAACAGCCAATCACTGCCGCGCACAGCTGAGCTTCGCAGCGGTGTGGTATGTGTGTGCGTGGGTGCGCGTGTGATTGTGCGTGCGCAAGATGCCGTATGTGTGTGTGATCGTGTGTGTGCGGCGCGTGTGTGCACATATTTGACAACGGAAGGCGTGTAACCTGTGCCCGGCCGCCGTCCACTGACTTTCAAAGAAAAATATATCTTATAAAACATAACTCAATAGCATTTTTTTAAAGAATGATATATGCCATACTTAATGCAGCTTAAATCAAAGTAAGGCCTATATAATAGATTCACGTTCATGAAGGCCGAATATGCGCACGGCGTTCAGGCAGGCTTTTTCTTGCAAAGATCATCGTCAGTTTTTGTCTACATTCATGCCGTTATAGGCCTATCGAAATACATCGGCACCCACTTACTTTCACAGCCCACTGCACTGTTTGGTGTACATTCATATGGCATAGGCCTATCGAGCAAACCACAGGCCCCCACCACAATTTAAATACATGCCACACTCTATGCCATAACCTTTTTTAAATTGTCTTTTAATAATTACAAAACTTATTGCATAAATAACCTTTATGCTTTTCTTCAACGAATTTGACGCTTTTCCTTTCAGCAAAATCGACCCCTGGGAGACTGCAAATCTCGCCGATTTCGCGCGGATCCGCGGAATAATCTCGTCTTGAGTCGGTATGTATGCGTGTGTGTGGCGTGTGTGCGTGTGCGTGTGCGTTTTATGTGTGCGCGCCCCGTGTGTGTGTAAATGTTGTATGTGTGTGCGTGGGCGTGTGGGTGGGTCGGTGGGGTGTGTGGGTGTGTGGGTGGGGGGGGGAGGCGTGCGTGCGTGCGTATGTACGTACGTATGTATGCGTGTGCATGCGCAGTCGTGGCGTGTATGTGTGTGCGCGCCCGTGTGTGTGTAAATTTGGTATGTGTTTGGTGGATGCGCCGTGTGAATTGTGGCGTGCGCATGCGCGCCGTATTGTGTGTGAATGCGGAATGTTTGCGTGCGTGCGCGCAGTGTGTGTGATTGTGGTGCATGTGCGCGCGTGTGTGCAAATATTTGACAAACGGGAGGTGTAACGCCTGCCGCGCCGTGCCACTGACTTTCAGAAAATATAATTATGTTTTAAAAGCTAATCAATTGCAATTTTGCTTTTTTATAAAGGAATTTGACTTATTAATTGATGGCTTCTAACCAGAATTGCTATTTTCAAAATATATTAAATAAGTGAAATTGTACTGATTAAATCACCGCCATTTCGCTTTTTTAAATTGCAATGTCATTTTAAGGTAAAATTTCAGGATTTTATATATATTTAGATTACAATTTTTTTTTCAAGACAAATATTGTTATATGAACTCGCAGTCTAAATATCAGTATTTCTATCTTGTAAATACACCTCAATAAAAGTGAGAGGATAAATGGTTAAACGCCATCCTAAAGTCAACCCGCACTCGAACCGGCGTCTGGAGGACGGTATAGCTAGTGTATATATAATTAATAATGAATTATATTTAATATAAAATTATAAGTATATATATAAATATATATTTGTTTATATAACTGTCTGCTTGTCAGCAGCAGGCTAAGGAACAAGAAGAATTGCATACTTTATATTTCACAGTAGTTTTTATAGATTTACATGTTTTATGTTACCATAGAAAACCCCGTTTTTGCCTAAATAATACGTATAGGTTATAATAAATATTAAATTTCACGATTAGCTTATTAGGCTTGAAATGAGAGCTAAACTAAGTAGAAAGCTAGTCTGAAAAATTATTACAAGAAATACTTTTATAATTGTTGAATATCGGTCATCCTTTAAACCCTTTCAGTAAATTGGCTTCGTAGCTATCAAAAGCCGCGTAATAGATGTTAATTAAATAGATAATAAGTAGTGTTCTAAAACAATTGTCGTAGAAGTTATTAGAATATCGGTGATATAGCATTGGAAAATGTCGAGCTAGTCTTTAATGGACATTTGATCATTTTATGGATCATTGACAAAAGAAATTGTTGTTTTATATGTATGATTCAATTTTATGCGTGTGGCTATAGGTAATGCTATGTACATAAATAATTAGCTCCAGTTGTAGTTCAGGTAAACATGATTAGTTTAAGAAAAAAACTACAATCCTGTCTATTGAAAACGGAAATCATGTTCTGTTGTTAAAAAGTTATTATTGGACACAAACCACAATACGAACTCACATATATACTCATCCAGCACATGCACCGCACTGCACGTCAGCCACGCACAAACGTGATATATACAACGGAATGGCGCATTGTGCGCAGCTGCACGAATCACGCACGAATACACATATCACGCACGCACGCAACCGCGCGCCGAACGCACCGTCCCACACGTACGCACGCGCGCACATGCGTGACGCACTATCCCGAGGCAGATTTAAGGGCTGTTCTCTATACAGAAGCCACTTCATTGCTTCATTCTCTTTCCGTTCTCTTTCTTCTCCTTTCCCATCCCCTTCCCTACTCCTTCTGCGACTCTCCTGCTCTTCGATACAGTGCCGCATCCTCTGTTATACATCTCTCGTCTTTTTAGTTAGTCTCGTGTTTCTTTCCGCCACCACATACACACACACACACACACACTACACACACAACACACACACATACACACAAGCCAGCGACGGCAATACAATCGCCCGCGCGGCCCGCGCGGCGACACACCCTACACACACACGCGCACACGCACTACTGCGCGCACCACACACACCCCACACAGCCGAACACACACACCACACACACACCACACACACACAACACACAACAGACACGACAAACACACACACAGCGCACGGCGCGCAGCGACGCACGCACAACTCGACACACACGCGCGCACAGCCGCACGCACGCACGCACGCGACGCACGCACGCACAGCTACACACACAAAACACAACACAACACACACACCACACGGAAGAGTCAGATGTGTGCGAAACGAACTACTCATTGGCCCAGTTTTCGCCTCGCCGGTCACTGACGTGCTCTAGTGACGGAGATAATAGCGTGAGGGCTTTTAGCCGACGTCTCGTGGCGGCGTCGGCGTGTGCGCGCTGTCACGTTTGCACGAGGACGCCATACATCATCCGTCGCGCTTCTCGCGTGTACAATGCGCGTGCGGGCGGCTACACTGTTGCCGCTCGTTTCAGCGTGGCGAGCTTGTGTAAGTCGATATGTTTATTATCGTTAGTTAGCGACAACTGTTTGCGGGGTAATCATCATCGCCGCGAGTATAGTGAAAGCTTTTATTAACTCGGCTGTGTTGTATCGCTGGCGCGTGCCGTCCTGCTGGATAGATAGATAACACGCGCCATAATATACTATATATAATATATATATATATATATATGATATCATAGTATATATATGAATATATATACGAATTCCGCACGTTTATTGAAGATCACACTCCTTCCCTATTATCTACCTTCTGATATATATATATATATATATATATATATATATAATATATGAGATAGGATAGATAGATAGATAGAGTAAAGTTATATAGGACATGATTGTACTTTTGCCTCTGTTTATTGCATAACAGAGCTGTTTCGTATGGAGCGAAGGCTCCATACTCATCAGTGCCTAAATGGCCGCTGTCGACACCTTGAACGATTTAGCCAGCCGTATGCCGACGTATCAAAAATTCATACTAAAAACGCTGGCATATCGCTGAACTATCTCGATTTTTTTTAATTTTGGGCGTCATACATACGCGTATATCATAAGAGTTGGACGTATACATAACGTATTAGTAACTTATATAAACGTTTTTCGATAACTTAATAGATACATTATACAAACGAATGCTTAGCGTGTTGCGCGCGTTCACAACTTATGCCCAACGATAGTCTAACTTATGCACTAGCGCGCGCAGCGTATCGGCCGGACGATCAAACGTGTCGTAGCTTATAAAAGGCTGCACGCTCGAAGATTCAAATCATAACCGCACTAGACATCGAGTATCAAGCATCACCGTCGCAGACTATCACATCACAGATTCACATCCACATACATCACTATCACCATCACTATCAACCATCACCATCAAACATGTCAATACCATTTTTATATAACAAATTCCTCTAAACGCTGCCAATACGCCATTGATACGGTAGCTGTAAGTTAGAAAACACGTCAGTAAGTTCTGTTGATCGGTACCGGAACTACGTCGAATAACGTCTACATACGGTCAAATATATGCGTTGGAGATAAGTTAGACCATAGGTTCAAAGCACGTTACGTCATTAGGTTAGAAATATAGTTTTGGGTACGCTATACATTATCTCGATCGTATTTCGACTTTTATGAGTAACGTTACAAGTAAACGCGTGCGAACGTGTGGTCAACGATCGCATAACTTACGACTACAACTATGGCCCGCGTATGCGGGAACTACGGGCCATGCGCTGGCATACGTCGAAATTTGTGTGCAGCACGACCTTCGACGACCTCGCCGTACTAACGACGAATACCAGCGTGGCTTCCGCGTGCTCTAACTTACACAAAACTTAGTGTTGTTTAGATTAATTATAGCAAAGTATCTACGCGCGGCGTGTCGCACAGGCTAATATACGCACGGCTATGGGCGGTAAGAAGTTGTATCAATTAACTATCATATGGCGCGAAGATTTGAGTAACATTTCTAGAACATCTAGATACGCCATAGACAGCCCATGTCTTAGCTATAATCTCTTGTAAAATTTGAAGTTTATTTGAAGGTCCCGATTAGTCTAATTAAATTACTACGGACCATTGATACAGCGTATCCATACAGCGCTGTACTTGAGCGGACAGCGGTGTGGATTCATTTGGAAACAACATGCGTCCAGCGATCACGTGACCGATTTTTTCCGACATCGTCATGTCGCAACTCTCTGTCTACTGTTGTTCAACACCTATAGAGGGTTCCGCAATTTGCACTAAAAATAGCAATATTACCTACAATCCTGTGCCGTCGGCCATGTTGAGTGTAATCTGCCGATCTGCACAATCAACCGATTTTACATTGGCTATAGTGTTATTATTGCAATAGATATTAGCAGTAAGTGGATCCCGATTTTGGAGACAGGTTTATCAGCTGGGGTTATGTTAATTGCTAGTTCGATGAGATTGCGCAGGCCCGGTTTTGCAAGCAGGTTTACCATTGTGGGTTTTAGGTGCGATTTCAATGATGCTGATGCCACACAGTCGGCAGATTCGTAGATTGAGCAGATCGGAAGATTGCACGCAACACATATGTTCATAGACTTGAGTTTGTTTACATCGTGAGAGTTCAGAAATTTCACTGATGTTACTTTATCTACTCTAGCTATCAAACGCAGCATTTTATAATACCTAGTGTATGCACGTTTGTCGACTGTCTGTAGTGTACGTAGTATTGATAAGTACTTTGATTCACTAGACAACGTAGCCAAAGCACGCTATCTCGAAAAAATTGCGTGCATTGGGAATCGAGACCCGTACCAAATAGACAATGCCGAATGGAGTGAGGAACACAATGTGTTCCCATCACACACCTATTTGGATCTTGTAAACTACCTAACATTCCAGCCGAGTCTATTTTATACTCTCAAGGACTTTCAGAACTACAAAAGCCTGGATGCCTACGATCGACTGTTCTGCGGTTGGGTTAGTGGTGTATCAGTCTACATCTATCATGTAAACAGTGAGAGTCCCATCTACGTTATCCGAGCACGTGTTATGCACTCCCAGTCTCTGATTATACCATCTCTCTATCCGTGCATGGGTCATGATTAAACCGACCAGGCTCTCCGACTGTTACACGGCGGAGGACAGGGACCTCTCGCCACGTAGTGTTAAGCGAGATGGGAACTTGTGGCTAGGGTCATGATGAGAGAATATGGGACAGGCATCCTGTCAGCACACTGTAATTGTAAATCCGGGCTTGGTGAATTCTGTTCACATGTTGCCTCGGTGCTATTTTATGTAGAGTATGCTGCACGTGCAAGAGAAATCACTACCCCACTCAAACAGCAGCCTACTGGATGCCGGCGATACATGTATATAAGTGTAAATGTGTAGCGGCGTGCGGTGTACCTGTGTGTTGCAGATGAGCATTTGACCGGCATTTACAGGTAATTATCGGCAATACAAGGCGAAAGAGAGTAGAGAAACATTGGTAGTAAATACATTTCGTGTTTATTCAGCATTGCTTTTTTATTGAAAATGCTCCACACGTCTGTGGTCCGCTTGGTCTCTCGTCACTTTACCTCGTGTTGTGATCACGCTAGGCAGCGTAAAAAAGCTGTGTGGCTCTCTCTAATAACGATTGCTGCAGTTGACAACACCGCGAGAGAGCGGCGTTGTGATGGATTTGCTTAATAGGCGAATAAAATGAGCAGAGGTGCGTTGCTCAATGTACTTGTACCATGCCTGAACTGGTTTCTGGAACCCAAATGGCCGGCGTCGTTGCATTGTGGGTAATATAAAAAATCGCGGAACCCTCTATATAGGGACCCTAGTTTAGCCATTCTCGAATCCGCGCCCACAGAGATCATTTTCCCTTTGGCCAATCGGACCGGTCGACAGAAATCCAGCAGATTCCCCGTTTAGAACTAAGCTATAAATAAATAAACGTTTCGGTTGCATCTGTAATTAACATAGCGACTCTTATCGCTAACGTTGGTTGTACGGTCGGATCTCGCAAGAATCGTCGCGTTTCACACCTCGGCTTTTCCCGTTTCGGGTCAGCGAGGCCGGTGATATCAATCGATCTATCCAAAGGCTCGCTTCACACCCTCCATACGCGCGCGAAAGCGTTTTCCTACATTACCGCGTTTTCGCGTTGCTACATACACAACCAGCAACAACACCATGTGTTGGTTCTAACGCAATGCGAGATTCTGGCATCGCGGAGCTTGTGAAAATCTGTTGACGTTGTTAGAACTCTGTTATTGCGTAAATAAACTGCTGTTAACACAATTTACGCAGGAGTTTGAATTCTTGTAAACATGTTTACAATATATAATATACATATATACATAGAGAGGGGGAGAGAGAGAGAGAGAGAGAGAGAGAGAGAGATAGAGAGAGAGAGAGAGAGAGAGAGAGAGAGAGAGAGAGAGAGAGAGAGAGAGA